>NC_091454.1:20700260-20887760 GCF_027789765.1 Dendropsophus ebraccatus | reverse complement strand
GTATTATGATGGTGATAGTGAAAATATTTGTAATATACAAAAGTAACACTTTATGTTCCAACAAACTTCTGATGCTACTAATACTATACTAATATACTACAGTGATCACCAACAGGATAAATAGACCTGCTCGAATATAGGATACAGGGGGTAATCATTGTGTATAGATATATGACAGACAGGTAAATAGATAGATAGGTGGATAGATATATAGTGTATATATAGGATAGATAGGAGATAGATAGATAGATAGATAGATAGATAGATAGATAGATAGATAGATAGGAGATAGATAGATAGATAGATAGATAGATAGATAGGAGATAGATAGATAGATAGATAGATAGATAGATAGATAGATAGATAGGAGATAGATAGATAGGAGATAGATAGATAGATAGATAGATAGATAGATAGATAGATAGATAGATAGGAGATAGATAGGAGATAGATAGATAGATAGATAGATAGATAGATAGATAGATAGATAAAAGATAGGAGATAGATAGATAGATAGATAGATAGATAGATAGATAGATAGGAGATAGATAGATAGATAGATAGATAGGAGATAGATAGATAGATAGGAGATAGATAGATAGATAGATAGATAGATAGATAGATAGATAGATAGATAGGAGATAGATAGATAGATAGATAGATAGATAGATAGATAGATAGGAGATAGATAGATAGATAGATGATAGATAGATGATAGATAGACAGTAGCTGTAGTCCCCTGTAGTATGCCGGGCTGTGGTGGCAGGCAGTGCTGTCTCCCCATGTAGTAGCGGGGCCCCCTGCAGGCTCTGTGCCGGCACTGTCCTACCTCTGGGCGGCTGTGTTCGCATCCAGCACCCCGGCTCCCTGCATCCAGGTCCGGACAGCGTTCATGCCGCTGCTCAGGGGCTCCTCCTTCATGCTGCTCCCGCTCCTCTGGATGCTTTCCTGGATGCCAAACATGTACACCGGCGGCTGCTGTCCCTGCTCTCCTGCTGCCCCTCTCACTACACCGATCCCCCCCTGGTGACAGCTCAGGAGCTGCTGCTGCTGCTGCCGGCTGTCTGGCTGGGGCTGCTGCTAGGATGAGGTTATTCCAAGGCAGGAGGAGTCCACCACCAAGAAGAAGAAGAAGAAGAAGAAGAAGAAGAGGAGCAGGCAATGCTGAGGGGCTGAGGCTGCTGGTGGTCCACACTCCCAGGATACAATAATAATAATGAGATCACATCAATAGGGAGAAGCACCACTGCTGGACGCTTCCTTGGTGGCAGTTCAGGACACAATGCAATGAACTTGAGACAACAGCTCTGCTATAACACCAAGTGTCATCTTCCAAGAATCCAGTAATTCCTCCAAGAAGTCACAAGGATCCACCACAAACTGTAGTCCTGTACTCTTGAGGAGTGTAATAGGAGGGGGGTGGTAGTAGTAGTAGCTTGTGCCCTCATACAGAAGAGGATGCTGTGCTTCTCCTTGTAGCTGCCCCCTGCCTGCCTCTGTCTCCGCTTCCCTGTGGAATCCAGAGTAACTATCCCCAAAGCTACACACGCTCCCACCAGCCCCCATAGGGAGAGGGTGTTGCATGCTGCCATAGCCCCGCCCCGCTTATTTGCATACTGCCATTCTTCCTCCAACCCCCCGCAGCCAATGGCAGGCGGCGGCAGCTGGCAGCAGTCCTCCAGGCCACGCCTACTTTCCCTTCTTCTTAGGGGAGGCTGAGAAAGTTGCTTCTGGCAAGATGCTTTGCAAGAGGACGGCTCGCTAATGTCTATTGTTAGACGGATTTCGTCGATTAGTTCGGAATCGGGGCGTCTGACATACGTATCGCCGAGCCCCTAAGGGAGGTTTTTCGGTCAAGTGGAGAAGTCCTTGTAGGAGACTGAGTCTATTGTGAGTGAAAGGAATTAGCATGTGCTCATGAATATGAGGGTAGGTGAGAGCGAAACATAATGAGCGTGCGACACCGACGTCACCCGAGAACCAAGCCTTCGCAGGTGCCATAGAAGGTGGCGTGTAAGGAGAGGCAAGGGTTAATGATGACCCTTCTAGGTATTCAGAATTACATCTAGAAGATGTGATACATTAAAAGCCCTCATACAATATCATGGGGGGGGGGGGGGGTCAGACCGCCATTGTAACGTCTATAGTAACAATTGACCAATCCGATTGGAAATCCATCTCATTGATCCGGAGATCTAGAAATTATTCTCAGTCAATAGTAGTTGGAGCTTATTGCTTCAGCTGTGACCCGGGTGACGTCTCCCTGGTGGATAGACAGATGTATTATGTGTATTCTGGTCTATAATATAAACCAACAGATTCTATGGTGGGAAATAGGATATATAATATACTCCTACACTGTCCAACTCATACCTTCATACAGTACAGTGACCATATAACACACTCATACAGTGACCATATAACACACTCATACAGTGACCATATAATATACTCATACAGTGACCATATAACACACTCATACACTGTACAACCAATACACTCATACAGTGACCATATAATACACTCATGCAGTGACCATGAAATACACTGATACAGTGACCATATAATACACTCACACACTGTCCAACTCATACCTTCATACAGTACAGTGACCATATAACACACTCATACACTGTACAACCAATACACTCATACAGTGACCATATAATACACTCACACACTGTCCAACTGATACACTCATAAAGTGACCATATAATACACTCACACACTGTTGAAATATTACCCCCATACAGTCACTGTATAATACACTCACACACTGTACAACTAATACACTCATACACCATCCAACTAATACGCCCATACAGTGACCATACAATATACTAAAACACTGTCTAACTAATACACTCATACAGTGACCATATAATACACTCATACAGTGGCCATATAATACACTCACACACTGTCGAAATATTACCCCCATATAGTCACTTTATTATACACTCACACTGTACAAGTAACACACTCATACAGTGTCCATATAATACTCTTATACACTGTCCAAATAATACCCTCATACAGTGACTGTATAATACCCCCATACAGTAACCGTATAATACACCGCCACACTGTCAAAACATTACACCTGTACAGTGACCATGTAACACACTCATACACTGTCCAACTAATAAACTCATACAGTGACCATATGATATACTCACACACTGTCGAAACATTACTCCTATACAGTGACTGTATAATACACTCATACACTGTCCAACAAATACACTCATACAGTGTCCATATAATACATTCATACACTATCCAACCAGTACACTTATACAGTGACCATATAATACACTCACACACTGTCCAGCTAATACACTCATACAGTCACCATATAATACACTACACTCACACATTCTTAAAATATTACCCCCATACAGTGACTGTATAATACACTCACACACTGTACAACTAATACACTCATACAGTGACCATATAATACTCTCATACACTGTCCAAATAATACACTCATACAATGTCAAAATAATATACTGCCCCACTAGTAGTGCATTACCAAATAATGCCCAAATTAAACGCGTAGACTACCTACATAATAGAAATATGCACTGCCAAATAATACACAGACACTCCGGCTGATCAACAGTGCAATATTATACGCTTATCCAGTAGAAAATAATACATTCACCTCATTCACAGTTCGAATAATACTATCATACACTCATACATTGGCTAAATCATACACTCATACAGTACCAAATCATACACTCATACAGTACCAAATCATACACTGATACAGTACCAAATCATACACTCATACAGTACCAAATCATACACTCATACAGTACCAAATCATACACTGATACAGTACCAAATCATACACTCATACAGTGCTCAAGTAATATACTTATACACAGCTTAAATAATACACCCACACATTGACCAAATGATACTGTCATACAATGCCCAAACAATACACTCATAGACTTTGTTCCCACTACAAAAAAAAATACACGAAAATCCGTCCATCTATTTGTAATGATGGCTGCAAAAATTTTTTATGTGATTTGTGGCCATCATGACCAATAAATGGCAATCTTTTGGCTCTAAAATGACGGCCATCCACAAGGACAGACATCATTTTCCTGTAGTAGGAATGTAGCCGTGGACTCCACAAATAATACACTGACTAATAAACGTATACCCATACTGTATAAATAATACAGTCATACACTGCACAACTAATAGTACATTACAAAATACTGTCCTCATACAGAGCTCAAATAATACACTCATACACTGTCCATATAATACACTCATACACTGTCCATATAATACACTCATACAGAGCTCAAATAATACATTCATACACTGTCCATATAATACACTCATACAGAGCTCAAATAATACATCAATATACTGTCCATATAATATACTCATACAGTGCTCAAATAATACATTCCTATACTGTCCATATAATATACTCATATAGAGCTCAAATAATACATCCATATACTGTCCATATAATACACTCATACAGTGCTCAAATAATATATTCATACACTGTCCATAAAATACACTCATACAGAGCTCAAATAATACATTCATACACTGTCCATATAATACACTCATACAGTGCTCATATAATACACTCATACACTGTCCATATAATACACTCATACAGAGCTCAAATAATACATTCATACACTGTCCATATAATACACTCATACAGAGCTCAAATAATACATCAATATACTGTCCATATAATATACTCATACAGTGCTCAAATAATACATTCCTATACTGTCCATATAATATACTCATACAGAGCTCAAATAATACATCCATATACTGTCCATATAATACACTCATACAGTGCTCAAATAATATATTCATACACTGTCCATAAAATACACTCATTCAGTGCTCAAATAATACATTCATATACTGTCCATATATTACACTCACACACTGTCCATATAATACACTCATACACTGTCCAGATAATACACTCATACAGTGCTCAAATAATACATTCATACACTGTCCATATAATACACTCATACAGAGCTCAAATAATACATCCATATACTGTCCATATAATACACTCATACAGTGCTCAAATAATACATTCATACTCTGTCCATATAATACACTCATACAGAGCTCAAATAATACATCCATATACTGTCCATATAATACACTCATACAGTGCTCAAATAATATATTCATACACTGTCCATAAAATACACTCATTCAGTGCTCAAATAATACATTCATACACTGTCCAAATAATACACTCATACACTGTCCATATAATACATGCATATACTGTCCATATAATACACTCATACAGAGCTCAAATAATACCTCCATATACTGTCCATATAATACACTCATACAGAGCTCAAATAATACATTCATACGCTGTCCATATAATACACTCATACAGTGCTCAAATAATAAAAGAGACTAAATAATACATTCATCCACATTTGTCCCGGCGGCAGCAGCAGCAGCATATGAGCTGACAGGTCGCTCAGCCAATCACAGACCGGGATCCGGGAGCAGATCGGCGCTCGTTTACTAAAATGATCATAGAATGGTGTCTATGGGACAGGCAGAGATGCGCGTCGCCGAGCGATGGAATCCACTGGAACTTCTCAGAGTGGATTCCGTAGTGTGAATCAACCCTAAGGCTCCGTCCTTTCAGCCTTCCTGTCATAATGACTTGCGCGCCTCCTCTCTCTGCGTCTCTCTGCGCTGAAGAATGGACATGTCCATTCTTCATCCAGGAGAGAGGGGGAGCCTAAGAGGGGGCGCCTAAAAGGAGGAGCCTAAGAGGTGGAGCCTAAGAGGAGGAGCCTAAGAGGTGGAGCCTAAGAGGAGGAGCCTAAGAGGGGGAGCCTAGGAGGGGGAGCCTAAGAGGTGGAGCCTAAGAGGAGGAGCCTAAGAGGTGGAGCCTAAAAGGAGGAGCCTAAGAGGTGGAGCCTAAGAGGAAAAGCCTAAGAGGTGGAGCCTAAGAGGGGGAGCCTAAGAGGGGGAGCCTAAGAGGTGGAGCCTAAGAGGAGGAGCCTAAGAGGTGGAGCCTAAGAGGAGGAGCCTAAGAGGTGGAGCCTAAAAGGAGGAGCCTAAGAGGAAAAGCCTAAGAGGTGGAGCCTAAAAGGAGGAGCCTAAGAGGTGGAGCCTAAGAGGAGGAGCCTAAGAGGTGGAGCCTAAGAGGAGAAGCCTAAGAGGTGAAGCCTAAGAGGAGGAGCCTAAGAGGTGGAGCCTAAGAGCGGATTCTGCTTCAATCCCTTGCCTATTGCTCAGTGTGCAAGAGCCCATACACTACCAAACCAGTATACCCATACAGTGCCACAATAATCCACTCATACAGTGCACAAATAATACACCTGTACCCTGACCAAATAATACAGCTATACAGTGTACAGAGTATAAGAGCCTCATAAACTGCTCATACCATACACTAATACACTGCCCAAATAACAATGGCGCAATGTCAATGCCCAAGTGCGGGATCGGAGGAGATGTGCGTCATGCGACGGCCCAGCGCCCTCTCCTATATACTGGATGGTCAGGGGCAGGGGTATAGCAGACTATGTGTCTGGGGTGCCATGGTGCCACGCTGTGATGACCAGCGTATCTATGGACAGGGCTCGGAATATATAAGACCCCACACTATATCTCCCCCTCGCTCCATAATGACTGTACGTTGGCCACTTGTTATTGACACCACCGGCGGTATCAGGAAATGGCTGAGCCAGTCACTCCGGTAGAACCTAGTTGTTAATGTCGGACATTTATCAGGGATAATGACAGCATGAATGTGCTGTAGTCACAGGGGAATAAGGAATGAGAGCGTTCATGGAATCACAGGGCGGCCATTGACTTGTTAGTATGGGCCGTCCCCAATTACCAGCAGCCAACTCTACGGGTCACCGACTCCAATAACTCAATCTACATTGTGCTGCCATATTAGAATGTGATACCTGTGTCAGTGTAATAGGGAAAATACATTGAGGGATGGAACCGCGCAGTCAGGAAGGGCTATTACCCGGTGGTAATTGGGCGTTACGACTATTAAGTGTCTTTACTTCCTTTATGGCCGTCGCCTATGGGGTCTATACATCAAGGATCTGCTAGTCCTACTATGTGTTGGATGACTTATGTCATGGACTCCCTGTGGTCACATGACTGGCAGTTCACTTTGCAAACCTGGGAGGATGGAAGCTTATATCTCATATTCTCCATAAAATACCATATTATGGGACTTTACTGCCACTAGCGAAGAATAATTCCATAAAATAGATGGCGCTCCACCCAGGACGTCTATGGTTCTGTGGTGGGGTAACACGGGGATTTCATACGCTTCCTTAAAGGGGTTATAAAAACATAGCAGTTTTCTTTCAAAAATAGCGCCACCCCTGTTTTCAGGTGGAGTGTGGTATTACAATTCCATTCAGTTGAGCTGCAATACTGCACACAAACTGAGGACAAGAGTGGCGCTACTTCTAGATTATTCTAATCCTGGATCAAGTTGATCCAGAAAACAATGCCCCAAAAACGCTTCCTGGCCACGAGTGACGTCCACATCTATTGGACAGTGTGCATAGACTCCAGTGATGTGATAATATGCAACCACAGGTTTATTTGATTTTTCAACGTGTTTCGGCTCTTTATGCGGCAGAGCCTTGTTATCCTGGATAACCCATTGAACCAATCCTGCCCCCGCCCTCTCCCTCCGTGCACAGTGGGGCTATATGGTGATACTGGCCGCCCAACGTGTTTTGCATCCCAAAATTGACAGGTCACACTTCATTGTATCTAATAAAAGTTAAAGGGGTAGTTCACAAAAAAACATTTTCTTTCAGATCAGCTGGTCCAAGAAAGTGCCAAGGATTTGTAATTTACTTCTATTAAAAAATCTCAAGTATTCCAGTACTTATCAGCTGCAGTATGTCCTGCAGGAAGTGGTGTATTCTTTCCGTTCTGACACACTGCTCTCTGCTGCCACCTCTGTCCATGTCAGGAACTGTCCAGAGCAGTAGCAAATCCCCATAGAAAACCTCTCCTGCTCTGGACAGAGGTGGCGGCAGAGAGCACTGTGTCAGACTGGAAAGAATACACCACTTCCTGCAGAGCATACAGCAGCTGATAAGTACTGGAAGACTTGAGATTTTTTAATAGAGGTAAACATCAAATCTTGGTCACTTTCTGGCACCAGTCGATTAGAAAGCATATTTTTGGGGGGTGAACTAGCCCTTTAACATGGTCACATTGTGACCAGCATTCTGCAACAAGGATGGATTCCTGGTAATGGCATAGTACTGTGAGCAAGGGGTGTATGCAGTAAGTATGTATATATATATATATATATATATATATATATATATATATATATATACATAGACACACACACTGATAGAGTGTTTATTTAATTGATGCAATCATATCATGTAGAATGCAATGTATTGTATGTAATGCATGTATTCAGCACAAAAAAAAAAACTTCACCTATAAAACTTCTTGTAAGAAAAAAAAAATGCATCCAATTGTCTAGAATAAAATGAATGGATTTTGCTTAACCAATAGAGCGCTGGTGGCTTCACGCTAAACTTCTACTTACAGAATGAATTACATGTCATTACCTACTATGTCCACTAGGGGGCCAAAGGTGTTGGTGGGGGAAACCTTTTTATTCCTTTTTCCACCAGAACCAATTTATTTATTCAGAATTTTTTTTCCAGTCCTTAATATTATATAACAATATAATATATTTGTTAACTGTATTTGTACTGAGATTTTTTTTTAATTTTATTTTATTAAAAACAAAAAGGATAGGAGGATCATTCTCATAAAAAGGGTAAGAATTTTCTTTAGTAAAAATCTGCGTATTTAGTATGTAATGTCAATGTATGGGGTATTTACATTTGATCGATCAAAAAAAAACTCTGAGGCTGGGTTCACACTGTGTTTTTGCAGTCCGTCTAACATATACATTTTATAGAAAAAAACACGTTTTTCTGTACGTAAAAAAGTAACCATTAAAAGTTAAACGGACTACAAAAATACAGTGTGAACCCAGCCTAAAAAAAATACTAAAATTTTTGTGCAATAGTGTCAGATACTCAGTAAACGTGAAATTCATTGACGTAAATTGCTTTACAATAATTAAAAGAAATAATAAATGTAGTGCTTTCTTTAGAGTACACTTACTTTGCCCCTTTAAGAGGTTGTCCACGGCAGAAACAGCGTCACACCTTTCCTCAGTTTGGGTGCGGTATTGCAGAGTTGTAATACCACACACAACCTGAGGACAGGGGTGGCACTGTTTTTGCAAAAAAATCTTGGATAACCCCTTTAAACTTTATTTTTCTTTTTTCATTAGAAATTATACCATAGAAATAAACAAAACAGTCGCATTTTGAGCATCACATTCATGTGCACATAGAATTATAGAATTAGATTTTTTTACACAAGCTTCACCTACATCTTACTGCCAAAAATTGGAATAAAGCAGAACACATGTTTCAGTCTAGGAAGAAACCTTAGTTATAGGAATTTGTTAAAGGGGTACTCCGTTGATATATATATTTTTCTTTCAAATCAACTAGTGTTAGAAAGTTAGACAGATTTGTAATTTACTATTTAAACATCTCAAGCCTTCCAGTACTTATCAGCTGCTGTGTCCCTGGGTACAGATAACTAGTAGTATCCTTCATATTTAGTCGAGTGTAGAGAGTAGAGAGCGGCTATTTTGCATCTGTGCTCTACTGCGGATCAGCCTTTTTCTTTTCCTCTCCTTTTCCAGGGGGTTTCTTGTCCTGAAATAAGGAATCATCGCCATAGGCAAGGGGGATATTCCTGTAACTCCGGTAACTCTCTTAGCTCGACCACAACTAACTAGCTCCTCACTGACCCAGGCTCCGTTTCGGGTCCCGCCGACTCCGTTATGAATAGAGCCCCAGGTCAGCGACCCACAGCTCTATTCATTCCTATGAAGGGATGTAAAGAGCTGAGTATGCCGGAAGACGGCTGTGCTCGGCTCTTTCTGTGACTCCATAAGAATGAATAGAGCCGCGGGTCGCATGCAGACCCGGGGGTTTGTATTCCTAACGGAGCCGTCGGGACCCAAAACGGAGATCGCCAGGGAGTACAGGGGTCGGACTTCCCACGATCTCCTACTTTTCCCTTATCCTGTAGATAAGGATTGTCCCCAGAATACCCCTGTAACCCTTTAAACTCCTTCAGCTGTGCATAACAGACAGGGGAGAGTGAGACACCAAGTGGTGATAGTGCGGAAAGGCACTCATCATCCCAGAGCGTGATACCTACCTTTGGACAGGTGACATAAAGATTAGGGGAACACTACTGGGACACTACACTATTATTTATCAGGGACAGTGTCTATAAGGAGATCCCCTTTACTAGTGAATCAACCCATAGTTCCTCCATTTTAGAATAATAACTAATAAAACTACAAAATCCTGACACCTGTAGTAACATGAGGGTAATAATAAATCTGCTATTCAGCAAGGAAAAGGCATCCAACCATGTAACATCCTCCCACATCTTTTGCCACCTGATTTTTTTTTTTACTATTTAAAACCACTGCATATTCTTTTATTATTGTTTTTTTATCATATTATTTTTTATTTTATGATATATTTTTATTGTATTATCTGTACTGGATTTTGGGCACCGCCATCTTGCCTGATACCATTTACAACCGCCACAAGGACCATAGGAACCTGTAGTCTGGAGCTGAATGCTTTATATGGGGGGATGTTGTGGGCATACTCTGCAAGGAGGGGGAGGAATGGAACACTACTTATTGTTGGTAATGCATCCTATGTGGGTTATAGTAGTAGTTGTAGTCATGTATTGTTGTTGGTGTTGGACATGCATATCCTGGTGATGAGCACTACTGCTAGGATATTAACCCTTTCACGACCTGGGGGCCATTGATTCCTCAATGCCCAGGTCGTTTTAGGACATCAGCTTATAAGCTGATGTCCCTGTGTCTGCCCCCTCTCCTCTGACCCCTGCCGCTGTTACTATCTTGTAACGGCAGCAGGGGGGAGAGGGGAGGGGGCAGAGCTCACGGGTGCACGCCCCACGCGTCCAACCATCCCTGCGATCACTTCGCAGAGCCCTGATAGACAGCGAACAGAGAATTCTCCCTCTGTAGAGGGAGAATTCTCTGTCAGAAGCCCCATAGATGCTGCAGTCGTGCTGACCGCAGTATCTGTAGGGTTAACTCTCAGCACCGGAACGCGGCTCCGATGCGGAGAGTTGCGGCCACTGATAGCCACTGATATCCAGGACCCGCTGCGGATGGCATAGGCACAGCTCCTGCGCCTATGTCATCCTGCGGCGTGAAATAACGCCGCTGCAGCATCAGGTATAGTCTGCAGCGACGTTAATTTGCTGCCCAGCGGCTGCAGAGGGTTCATACAGTGGTGGTGATGGTAAAAATAGTAGTAAAAGTTACCATTTCAGAAAAATGTTAGTTGTACAGTAATTGTGGTGGTAGTAATAGCAGTTTTCCCCCCTCCCTTCTGAGACAACCCTGGCAGGCTTCATCTGAAACTTTGTTGCTTCTCTGTAATGCTGGGAGGGTTAATCTGAGGTCAAATTGCTAATAAACTCACTGTGATTATAAAGTTGCAGATAAAGCCTGCCAGTGAATGGTGAATCAGTCCAGAATTGTTTCTTTAAAGGGGGGGGGGGGGACACTTGACCACCCTCTTACATTTGCACTCTAATTGTCACGTTTCAGGCTGATGTTGGTAATGTGTTCTCCTCCACCCCAGAGCGGTATAGTATTCATGCCGCCATATAGAGCATTCTTATAGGGCCCCGGACCCTCCGTCAGCTGTTTTCCTTTCACAGAGAAACAGAAAGATTATTAATGTCTTCACAAAACATTATTTTTAGGATTAATGGGTCCAAAAAATGCTGAATTTGTGTTTGTGGAGTTAAAAATTATGAATCCCATTACAATAGAGTCAAAGCATCCTGCATACTAATCTTTATATATTCCCTTTTATTACCCATAAACATATATTCAGTCAGACATAATCTGCTCTGTTATGAGACAATAAACCTCAGCAACTCTAATGGATGGCAGAAGCAGAAATTTTCCACAAAGAGGAGGAAAAAAAAAGGAGGTCGTCGTTTGTTTCCTTTTTTATGTAGAAGCAGAAGGCTGCGAACCTGAGATTATAACTGGATCATACCCTCACAGGGCCTCGCCATTAGGTTAGAGAGATTAGGGTTAACATATATGACGGTACTATGGCGCAATACAATATGGCTCTATTAGATCTCTATAGAACTGTATACTACTTACTTTTTGCCTTTAGTGTTACTATTCTTATACCTCTAAATTACAGGGATATGCGGACGAACCATATAGCGACAAACAGTATTTTAGAGCCATAGGAAGCAATGTGCAGGGCCGGACTGCCCATCTGGTATTTCTGGCAAATGCCAGATGGGACGGTCCCATTCAGGGGGCCAGTCTTGTCTGATTCCTAGTGATGTGTTATTTCCCTAACACCTTGAGGCTATGTTCACACTACGTATCTTTCTGGCCGTAGTGCGAACCGCAAATATACGCAGGTAGTTCTGAGGTTGATGCGTTCACTTGAAAGTATACGATATACGGCCGCACAATGCACACTACGTATGAGCTTACGGCCGGATCGTATACGGCGCCGTTAAAAATGAACAAGACCATTGTTTGAGGACGGAAATGGGAGGACTCACGGCCGTGGAGTTACATGCGGTCGCGTACGGAGTACTTATTTCAGCCAAATTGAACTTGATTTTTTGATCCAAAAGGTTCTGTGTTTTATTGGGCTGGGCGAAGATTTCCAAGTAAATGACCTGTTTCAGATCGCTTCGAAACAAGCTAGGGAAGCATAACTCTACTACGGGCGTATGTTTGCGGTTCGCCCGCATATTCTCAATCCGGCCGCATGTCTATTTTTCCCACGGCCGTACTTTCAGCCGCACATGTACGGCTGCGTACGAACTACGGCCGGACTCATACGTAGTGTGAACATAGCCTTAGTGTTATTATTCTTATACCTCTTAATTACAGGGATGTGCAGAGGAACCATATAGCAAAACACAGTACTTCAGAGCTATAGGGAGCAAGGTGCAGGGCCGGACTGGCCATCTGGCATTACTGGCAAAAATGCCAGATGGGCGGGCCCCTTCCGGGGGCCCGACATGTCTGATTGCTGGTAATTCTCTATTTTCCTACACATCATTCACCAGGGGCAGGATGGCCCAGGGGTAGGGTGGCAGAGCTTGGAGGAAGAGGAAATAGCAGTGGACTGGCACACAACAGTCAGGTGAGTATATATGCCTACATGGGTGTGGATTACCTACAGGGAGATGTCTACATGAGGGTGGGTTATTCTACAGAGGGGGTTATCTACAAGGGGGATTGCCTATGGGGTGGAAGGATTGCCTACAGGGGGATTTTTTATTTTTTTATTTTATGTGGGCTGGAAGGGTGGTTTATGTGCCAGGGCTGCTTTTTATTCCCAATCTGGCCCGAACTGGGTACAGATTTTTAGATAAATATGTCAGAGAACTTTACTCTTCATGGTCAATTTTACCATAAACTTCTGGTCAGACACAGTTATCCCTTTGACTGAGACATGGAGTTGAAGGGGCATTCCGGTAAAATACACGTTAAATCATTCCCCCTCCTGGAAACTATTCATTTCATACTTGTTATTACGTTTTAAGTCTCCTTCCCCCAGTTCTGAGCTGATGCTTTCTGCTAAAGACAAAGAAAAATGTGTGAGAGCTGTTCTCTCTGCCTCCCCCTCCTCCCTTCCGAGATGGCTCATGTAAACAGCTCCCTACAAAACACAGCAATCACTGAGCTCAGGGAGATCAGTGAAAAAATCAATGCAGTACTCACTCAAGAGTATCCATTAATACTTTGCCCCCTATTAAATTTGAAGCTGCAAAAAAGGGGTCTGTGGAGCCTCGGTTATGAGTCTCAAAAAATGGGACTTAATGGGCTATGTATCAGGGTAGTTCGGTGTGAGGCACCCCTTGGCAAGAGGTTTCCTTCCCTGGAGGGATATGTGGCTATTCCCATGTTTTGAGACTCGCAACTGAGGCTGAACAGACTCCTTTTTTTTTTTTTTGCAAATGTAAAAATGTAAACAGCTCCCGGTCTGTTTCTGTACTCTGTAATGCCATGAGGTCACCAGCAACCCTCCTGACATCACAGAGTGCAAAAACAGCTGGCCAGGGACGCTGTTTACATGAACTGTCTCGGAGGGAGGGACAAGGATGGGTTGGGTTCAGAGTGAAGACGAAAAGAAAAGCTCACACACAATTTTTTGGCCCTTCAGCACAAAGCAGCAGGCTCAGAACTGGTGGAAGGAGACTGAAAAGATAAAAATAAGTCTGGAATAAATCGTTAGTCTCCAAGATGATGTATTTTACCTGACCTTTAAGTTAGAAATTTCTGTCTTCTTGTAACCACCACTAGAGGGAGCTCTTGAGCTTTTTGCATACTTCTTCCTATAAACATAATAACAGTTTAGAATTCAGTAAGCCAAATCCAATTATATCTGAATAGAAATATCTGATTTTCTGCTGAATACAGGATAGAGGATCCCAATGAGCTAGATATCAGTGTGTATTATATCGTATAATATCTCATCACCCCGCATGAAGAATCACCCCCACACCGCTACAGCAAACCAGGGACAACATTTGTTTCAGCCTTAGCTTAAAGCAAATTCCTGCCTGCCTGCTCTATAAATTGGACCTCTCCTATGGATTTGCCATATATCTCTCAGACCTGGATCTGACACTAGGCTGTAGCAAACACATCTTAACTCCTGCAGCACATAATTTGAGACCAGTAAAAGTGTAAAAAATCCTATAAATTAAAGAAGAAAAAACCTGTAAATCTCCAGTAGATGACGATAGATTTTGTATGCAGCCGGGTGTATCTATAAATTAAATGTTCCGGATCACACAGAAGCCGTAAAACCAGTAAAGTGCACATGTCTGATGGAAAACTGCTCCCCAAACTGCGAGCAAATAAAACCAGTAGATAACAGGTCAGAGAGCAGCGGCGGCCATAATACTGCATAATCCTATAATAGATAGTATAATCAGCTGTCTAACCATCCAGTATCTATCTATCTATCTATCTATCTATCTACCTATCTATCATCTATCTATCTATCTATCTATCTATCTACCTATCTATTATCTATCTATCTATCTATCTATCTATCTATCTCCTATCTATCTATCTATCTATCTACCTATCTATCTATCTATCTATCTACCTATCTCTCTATCCATCTATCTACCTATCTATTATCTATCTATCTATCTATCTATCTATCTATCTATCTCCTATCTATTATCTATCTATCTATCTATCTATCTATCTATCTATCTATCTATCTCCTATCTATCTATCTATCTATCTATCTATCTATCTATCTATCTATCTATCTAAGTTCCACAATGGAGTGCACTCTGTAACCACGGTGTTGCAGGGTGCCAGCAGCTGGAGACCGGATCCACGTCTCCTCACTAAATACAAGAAGAGTTCTGCAGCACGTCCTTTAGTGAAAAAATCCAAGTGTTTTTATTCAAGCAAAATCACATGCAACGTTTCAATCTCTTCACAAGACCTTTCTCATGCTTGAGAAAGGTCTCGTGAAGAGATTGAAACGTTGCATATGATTTTGCTTGAATAAAAACACTTGGATTTTTTCACTAAAGGACGTGCTGCAGAACTCTTCTTGTATCTATCTATCTAAATATCTTATCTACAGTATCTATCTATCTATCTATCTATCTCCTATCTATCTATCTATCTATCTATCTATCTATCTATCTATCTCCTATCTATCTATCTATCTATCTATCTATCTATCTATCTATCTCCTATCTATCTATTATCTATCTATCTATCTATCTATCTATCTATCTATCTATCTCCTATCTATCTATTATCTATCTATCTATCTATCTATCTATTATCTATCTATCTATCTATCTATCTCCTATCTACCTATCTATCTATCTATCTATCTATCTATCTATCTATCTATCTCCTATCTATCTATCTATCTATCTATCTATCTATCTATCTATCATCTATCTATCTCCTATCTATCTATCTATCTATCTATCTATCTATCTATCTATCATCTATCTATCTCCTATCTATTTATCTATCTATCTATCTATCTATCTATCTATCTACTATCTATCTATTATCTATCTCCTATCTATCTATCTATCTATCTATCTATCTATCTATCTATCTATCTCCTATCTATCTCCTATCTATCTATCTATCTATCTATCTATCTATCTCCTATCTATCTATCTATCTATCTATCTCCTATCTATCTATCTATCTATCTATCTATCTATCTATCTATCTTCTATCTATCTATCTATCTATCTATCTATCTCCTATCTATCTATTATCTATCTCCTATCTATATATCTCCTATCTATCTATCTATCTATCTATCTATCTATCTATCTATTACCTATCTATCTCCTATCTATCTATCTATCTATCTTCTATCTATCTATCTATCTATCTATCTATCTATCTATCTATCTATCTCCTATCTATCTATCTATCTATCCATCCATCCATCTCTCACACACACATAAGCTTTCTGTCAGGCTTCTTCTCCAACAGTAGACATGCCCTTGGCCTATTCCCCAACCTGGCCGTCTCTCACCCATGGTTATCTATCTATCTATCTATCTATCTATCTATCTATCTATCTATCTATCTATCTATCTATCTCCTATCTATCTATCTATCTATCTATCTATCTATCTATCTATTATCTCCTATCTATCTATCTCCTATCTATCTATCTCCTATCTATCTATCTCCTATCTATCTATCTATCTATCTATCTATCTCCTATCTATCTATCTATCTATCTATCTATCTATCTATCTATCTCCTATCTATCTATCTCCTATCTATCTATCTATCTATCTATCTATCTATCTATCTCCTATCTATCTATCTATCTATCTATCTATCTATCTATCTATCTATCTACTATCTATCTATCTCCTATCTATCTATCTATCTATCTATCTATCTATCTCCTATCTATCTATCTATCTATCTATCTATCTATCTATCTATCTATCTATCTATCTATCTCCTATCTATCTATTATCTATCTATCTCCTATCTATCTATCTATCTATCTCCTATCTATCTCCTATCTTTCTTTCTATCTATCTATCTATCTATCTATCTATCTATCTATCTATCTATCTATTATCTATATTTTATCTATCTATCTATCTATCTCCTATCTATCTATCTATCTATCTATCTATCTATCTATCTCCTATCTATCTATCTATCTATCTATCTCCTATCTATCTATCTATCTATCTATCTATCTATCTATCTCCTATCTATCTATCTATCTATCTATCTATCTATCTATCTATCTATCTATCTATCTCCTATCATCTATCTATCTATCTATCTATCTATCTATCTATCTATCTATCTCCTATCTATCTATCTATCTATCTATCTATCTATCCATCCATCTCTCACACACACATAAGCTTTCTGTCAGGCTTCTTCTCCAACAGTAGACATGCCCTTGGCCTATTCCCCAACCTGGCCGTCTCTCACCCATGGTTATCAGAGGCCCCATGTGACCTGTCATTCTGTATCCTGGAAGTGACCACAGCAGCGGACGTTATTGTGTTGATCTTGTAGGTGGCCGTGAGCTATCTTATTATATAATATAATATGGGTGTACCGGCCACCTCCATCCATCTCCCGGGGAGCACACGTTATCTATCTTACATCCCTCCACCCTTATTACTTAAGTGCATAGCCTGACATCTGTGCACATTATGGCCCATCTGCTCCTTCACGCTTAATTTGCCAGGGACTGGTTAATCAATAGGGGCGTCTGGGTGATCAATAAGTCTTATTTTAATGTTAATGGTACCATACGGGTAACTGTAACACATTGGGGGTGAGTCTGGTTTATTCTGTGCAGTCTTATATGGTTAGACCGGATACTATTACACTATGTTATAGCGGTTCATTGACAGCCATGTAAAGTGCTGACAGTCTGATCCGCACAGTTGAGAACTGAACTGAAAGAACTGAAAGGTAGTCACCGCCCAGTTGACAGTCTAGGCTGCTATTAGCATATCAGGTGCTGAAACGAAAGACTATGGCCCAAAATCCCTGCAGTAGCAGCTCCACATGGATGGTGACACTATAGGTTTATAATAGATGAAAAGTATGCAGTAAGCTCCTGAGCGCCCTCAAGTGGTGGCCGCAGGAAGCCAGAATTTTATCATTTAGCAGTTACACATGTCAGATATTCACATCGTATCTGTCCTGTCCAGTCTATCTCAGTTTGGGTATATTGCTTTGTATGCATTGGTTTTGTTTCATTTGCATAGCTGCCTTGTGTTGTCTGTGTCTTGTCCAGTCAGTCTCATGCTGGTTTTATTGCTATTGTTAGTGCTCTGCTAGCACATACTGCCTATGTCTTGTCCAGTCTGTGTCAGTCAATATATTATTTTTTATTAATTAATATTGTTTGGTTTACCCATGTCTTGTCCAGTTTTTCTCATCTATGTCTTGTCTGCTATGTCTTGTCCAGTCTGTCTTGCATTAGTTGTATTGATATTGTTAGTGGGCTGCTGTAATGTGCTGTCAATGTCTTGTCCAGTCTGTCTTGTACTGGTTTTATTAATACTGTTGGTGCTTTACTGCCACGTGTTATCTATTTCTTGTCCAGTCTGTCTCACTCTGGTTATGTTGTTTTTTATGCATTGACATTGTTTAGTTTGCATGGCTACCATGTGTTATTTATGTCTTGTCTAGTCTGCACTGGTTTATTATATATTGTTAGTGCTCATCTACCATGAGCTATCTTGTCCAGTCTGTCGTACACTTGTTTCATTAATATTATTGGTGCTCTTCTAACGTGTTATCAATGTCTTATCCAGTCTGGTTATGTTTTTTTATGGATTGATATTGATTGGTTTGCATGGATATATCTGGTGCTCTCTATGTCTTTTCTAGTCTGCACTGGTCTTGTCAGTGCTCTTTTGCATTGTGCCATCTATGTCTTGTCTAGTTTGTTTTATGTAAGATTTAGCATTTGCTTTTGGTGTTTTGTAAAGCTTTACTTGCACTTTATCTGAACCCTCCTGCAAAACTACTACTTCTGTCAGCCAATGACATCTAATGGTGAGCTGCTATTTGCTTATGACTTTTTATACTAGTGCGGTGACCCAGAGGTAGCCAGGTGGTGTTAGCTAGGGCTGGTTGTGGTACCGCTGCGGCACTTGTCATGGGGCATGAGTGGTGTTAGCCCTCCCTGGGGCCCAGACACACCTTAAATAGATAGTTCCTTGTTGTGTGGTGTGATTAAGTGAAGACTTAACCACTTAAGTAACTTTAATTTGAATATTTCTTAAAGTGACAGTACAGACTGTTGCATACATTAGTAGTTTTGCACTCGGAGATGATTGCCAGCTATAGCAGCATACTGGTGATAACTTTAGCAAGGTGACTTGTATAGAACAGTCTCTGGTGAGTTAAAGGGAATCCGTCACCATGAAAATGCTACCTAAGCTATCAGCATCATGTTATAGAGCAGAAGGAGCTGAGCAGATTGATATATATCTTTATGGGAAAAAATTCAGTAAAACTTGTTTTTTATTGATAGAAATTTCTGATGTTCCCATGCTAGAGTCCAGTTCATTGAGTGACACCGCCCACTGGACTCCTAACACAGGGATTTCATACAAAAAGTTACAAGTTATACTGAATCTTTTCCCACAAAGTTATATATCAATCTACTCAGCTCTTCCTGCTCTATAACATAAAGATGATAGATTAGATAACATTGTTTAGGACAGGTTCCCTTTAACTTGACTTTCCTTGGGCAGAGGACTAGGGGGCTACCAAGAGGACCTGAACTCTGTACTCTGTTTGGGGGACTGTGGAGACTTTACTAAGAAGAAGCTACCCAGTCACAACTTTTCAATGCTGCCCCTTGCCAGAAGAGATCACGGAGTGCCAGATCCACGAACGCAGGCCCTGGGCTTGAACAACTGGTTGGAGCTAATCCGTTGAGGTGATGAAGTGAACGTCAGTGGAGCGACTCGGCTACTTGCTGCTTTTCCAACTGTGGTGCCTGCCCTGTCACTTGCTAGTGTGATACCATTTGTTGCTATACCATCTTTTGCCCTGTAGTGTCGAGTTACCTGTCCTGCCAGGGTGACACAAACCCCAGTCCTAGTTACCTGAGTTGAACAAAGTCTCCGAAATTATCCCGTGTCACCCGCGCTGAGGGATAGAGTACATAGGCCCTTGGCTGCTTTGCTCTATCCAGATCAGTTCCTTTGATTTAGGATACTGTTCTGCACTGTGTAGATATGTTCACGACGTGGGTTGGGGTGTCCTCTGAATTGTCCTCTCTTTTGTGTTTAGCACTGCATCTTTAGTGGAAGTGTTGCTTTTAGAAAGAAAGTCTCTGTGTTCGCCATACGTGTCTGTACACTACAGCTGGCTAAGCTCAGCAGGGATGCCTGATCTGTGTGTCTTGCTCCTCAGAGAATCAGAGAAGAACTGAATCACATTTCCTCTCCCCATGTGACTACTTCCTACAGGGTGTATGTAAAAGCCTCTGTGAGTGGTGGAGAAGAGAGATTGAGAAGAAAAGAGAATAGAGATAGGTAGAAGAAAAGAGTCTCTCTCATTGGTGCACAGAATCACAAAATACAATATAGTAACCATTAGGTGACTACAGCTGTGCAACATATATACATAAATAGACATAGTGACATCTAGTGGCAAAACTTATACAATACTTTACTTTTGAAGTACCAGCTTTTGCGAGGGGTGTTCAAAGTAGAAACACCCGTGTGGGACACCACACGACCACTAGACACAATCCTTTGAGATTTTAGAATTTCTTTAGATAACTTGATCAGTCCCTCCAGACGGGGACAGTTGAATTCCCCAGTGCTGGCATTAGCCCCTACTTAAGGCTTAGCTTATAAAGAAATCATGAATAAATCTGGGGTGGGCACCCGGCCACAAGAGCAAGGCCAGAGTTAACTCTTTGTATAACTCAGCAGTACACTCTTTGTACACTCACTAGACTAGACAAGAACTAACTCCAATAAATGAACAACAACACTTCCTATATATAGTCTAGAACAGGGCTGATTCCCTATTGGAGGGGAGATAACTTAGAAAGTACAACGTTCCATTGGTTGGAACATTAGAACTTACCAGTGATAGGTTAAGGCAAAGTGCAAACCCTGGCAATCACTCCTTGTGCTAAGAGAGTAACAAAATACAAGACATTGGCATTGGCATAACAACCTGGATATGTTTACAGGAAAATATAAGTGCAAGAGTGTCAGGAAGGACAAGGAATCTTATGGACAATACCTTCAGTGCCCACTGAAAGAGAATAAAATACAGTAGTGACACACTGGCTCCGGGACACTACACTAGCATGTATGAACTTTGAGCAATGCTGCTCATTGGACTGTTCTTCTATAAGTCCTGGGGGAATCGGAATACTGGGAGCCACTCCTTGTGCTAACATAGTAATAAAATACAAGCCATTGGCATTAACCCCTGTCCACTTCAATGTGCTGACAATACAATACACTATAACAAGTGGCGACATCTTGTGAGAAAAAGTGAGTATAACACTCTGGATACGTCTAAAAGAAAAATATAGGTGCAAGAGTTTAAGGAACCTTATGGACAATACCTTCAGTGCCCACTGGAAGAGAATAAAGTACAGTAGTGACATATAGGTCATATTAGAATGTATGAATTTTCTATGAGGCTGCTCATTGGCATTGGCATAACAACCTGGATATGTTTACAGGAAAATATAGTTGTAAGGGCAAGGAACATTATGGACAATACCTTTAGTGCCGACTGAAAGAGGATAAAATACAGTAGTGACAGATTCCAGGACACTACACTAGCATGTATGAATTTTCTGTAAGGCTGTTCATTGGCCTGTCCTTCTATAAGTCCTGGGGGAATCTGAATACTGTTGTTACTGTTGTTACATTGTTAGAACTTCTAAAAGCAAAGCCGGTTTCTTCATCCCTGGGACTTTGTGCACTGTACCAGACCCCTATAAAGATATATCAAGAATGTTTTTGACTAATTTTTGTTTTTTCACACACACACTATAACGGGCGAACATTCCCTGCGTATATCATTGTACATTGACTTATGTATTTAGGACAAGCAACACTGATCCTACACAAACTGCTTCCTTAGAATAATATAGGTCATAGACAACGGGGTCTGTTTTCTGTTGTGTTCGATGGGGTTGGGGGTTGCTGGCTGTTGGCCAACCTAGAATCTCCTGACAAGCATTCCCTGGAGAGGTCATACTGAAGATTGGAGCTTTATCCTTAGACTGCTGCCAAAGGCCCATTAGGAATGATGTATCTGCGGAGGGGACCTGAGAAAGGATTTACACACAATTTAACTGGATGATTTCATCCAGAAAGCAGGAATGCTCTATTTTCTATTGAGACTTCAAGATCAATACACTTTAATAACTCCGCAACCTCCATTGAGGCAGACGCCTTGTTAAAAAAATAAATGTTAATCAAATCGGATGGGCACAAAGTGCTAATGAAAGAGATCCCAGCGTCGGGGAAAAAAAATCGCAGCGTGGTAGATAAAATAGCTCCAGATCCAAAGCAAACACCAGGCGACGGCATATGTGCAATTAGGAGATGGATGACAAGGCTGATGTAGGCCTCATATAACGCGCCTTAACACGAATGGGATCTTTACACTAGATGGATTTCAAAGCACATTGGTTAATGTTACACTGGGCTGTACGCAGGAGAAATTCATGTGCGGACCGGGTGATTTATCTTCCACTTCCTGCGCCGCCACCATCTGATGCGTCATTCATAGACCGTGGAGTCATTTTCATAGGGCAATTAGGGAATAGGCCACAACCTACCCCTTGAAATGTAACCCTTGGGGTAGAACATTGAGCAATTTGTACGTGAAGGGGTAGCAGTGCCGGACTGGCCCACCGGAGTCCCGGACAATCCTCCGGTGGGCCCCCAGCTTTAGAATTTGCAAAAACACTAACTGACATGTTGTTTCTCACTGGTTCTTCATTGTTGGGCCTCCAGGATCATTTCCTCTAGTGGGCCCCACATAACCCTGTCCGACACTGAGGGGTAGTATAGCGTATTATGTCTTATGATGCACAATTTTTGGCACTCAATGATTGTCCAGGATTCAGATTAACTATGACAGAGAAGGGAGCTATAGGTTCACAGGTCATCAGGACAATGTTGTCACCTGTACCGGAATACTGACTTAACAGGGTGGAAGAGGCATCAGTATAAGTGTTAATATTTTCTGAGGGCGCTTATTAAAGGGGAACTCTGGATTTAAAAAAAAAATTAAATCAACTGGATTTGTAAATTACTTTAAAAATCTCCAGTCTTCCAGTACTTCAGTAATCAGCTCCTGTATGTCCGGCAGGAAGTGGTATATTCTCTCCAGTCTGACACAGTGCTCTCTGTTGCCACCTCTGTCCATGTCAGGAACTGTCCAGAGCAGGAGAAAATCCCCATAAAAAACCTCTCCTGCTCTGGACACTTTCTGACATGGACAGAGGTGGAAACAGAGAGTGTGGTGTCCCACTAGGGGTGTTACTATTATACACACCCTTCGCAAAAGTCTGTACTTTTTGTATTCTCATCATGGTAAAAGTAGTACTAAAAGTTAGCCACTAGATTGTCGCTGTATTATGTATGTATATGTGGAAGCTGCACAGCTGAAGGATCGCAAAGGGTTATTGTGTTTATGTGTCACCAGAATCTGTGGACCAGTAGGATTTCTGCTTTCTTCTTTTCTATCATCTCCCTCGTTTCTTCTTCTATTGCACTCTTTCACCCAATAGCAGCGCACCATACACACTGTAGAGGAAGTTAGTGCCATGGGTGGGGGAGGAGCACAGGTCGTTCTGGACGTTGTGGAGAAAGGATGCAAGCTAGACAGCTCTCAACGGTGGTCCTATCTGGGCCCTGGCCCTCTGCCAGGTCCCCCTACTTTTGAGTCAGATTTAGTCAGTAACCCGCATGGGAAGCACGCAAGACACTACACTGCTACCCAATTCTTCACTAGTTACACTCCAAAGCACTATGCAGTGTTAGAACCTCTTAAGAGAGGACTAGCCCGAGATAACCTCAACCTACGCCGTGGACAAAGAGAAGTCACAGTGCAGGACAGTATCCACAAAAGAGACAAAGAGCCAGGAACTGATCCGGTCAGAGCAAAGTTGCAAGTAGCCTAGGAACTCTCAGCATTCGCTCATCCCAGGTAACAAGGTCTGGGGCCTGCGTCACCCATTAGGAAGGTTCAGCCGAGTTTAGTGGGCATAAGGTGGTGTGAAGACTAAAGTAAAAGTCAATACACAGGCACTGGTGTTCTTCTCATTCTTCTTCTTATTTCTCTACAGGTATTCTACCTCATCCTCCAACATCCCGGCAGAGCACATTTCTACATGGGTTGAGACTCTCATGGCATCCTCCTCCCTGTTACTCAGCACAACACAACCAACACGACTATATCCTACACTGCACTCATCCTACAGATCTGGTCGTTCTCTTATCAAGTGTTTTACTGAAACTTTGTCAAGTGTATCTCAGAGACCTTCTGTATTACCTGCTGCCCATTTACAAGTAGTAAACAGCCTCAACTTTATTTCACGAGTCTGTGATTATTCACCACCACTAACACAGTACACACACCGCAACTTTGGGACACTTCCCCTTTCTGTGGGTGGCGGATCCTACTATCCGGGAGGGTCATTACACCGCTCTGGCCATCCGTGACTACATCATCTGTGACATTATCCCAAGGGACCCGGTAGCAGCCCGGCAGGACACCGACCACAGGGGAAAAGGGGACAGCTGACCTGATAAAATAAAAGCAGGTGTGCCATCCCACCTGTGTGCCTACCAGGCACTGGCGTCACGAGTTAACACCTTAAGGTCCGGCTGTATCTCGGCCATCCACCATAGAAGTGGTGTCACACTACAACACCTGTCAGGTGACCAGCCGCGCCTTCGATATAACATCACACCTGGGGTACACCACAAGAGCACTGTGACTGGAAAGAATACACCAGGACATACAGCAGCTGATTAGTACTGGAAGACTGGAGATTTTTAAATAGAAGTAATTCACAAATATGTATAACTTTCTGAAACCATTTGATTTGGAAAAATATTTTTCTCTGGAGTACCCCTTTAAATGGGGAACTATCAGCAGGTTAGACGAATCTAAGCTACTAATAGCCCCCTATAGCGCTGGGGACGCTGAGGAGGAAGGTATGTGTCTTACCTTTCTTCCTTCCTAAATCACTGTATAGTGGTAATATATTTTCCTATATTTGTGTGTGTACGGTATATGGATATTAGTAAACATTATATAGCACTATTATTTATGACTTATTGTAAATGTCTAGTACACCCATGTGCATTGGTCTTCTATAAAGGAAGATATTTAGCTTTTGCTATAGGTATAATGGGGTCCCAAGCTGAACTTCCGTATCAGGGTCAATGTGCCTTTAGCTCAGTGAAGATTGGGATGCGGGAGTCTTTAGACATGGGAATGCAGGGTTCAGGCTATTTGGCCGCGTCGCAACTCAACTCCTCTCCTGTGTTTTCCTTCTGCCCCCACATAGTCCGAAGCGAGCGAAGATTAAATAAGAGTCTACGTATCGCTCCGCGGTCATAACTGTTGCAAAAAGAGGAAGTGAAGATCATCGGGGGTCATTATAAACAAATATTATTACAGATCTGCTTTCCCATTTTAGGAAATGAGCCGGTAACAATGGTGTAATAATGGCTGAGCTCACTGATGGGGAGATGCCTATTATCCCGCAGATCTGCTCCGGACTTATTTAAAGAGAACCATCCAGCTCTTCTGATCTCTAAAAACATTTATTGGATCATCTTTTATTTCCCCACGATTATCCCATAAACCCTAGTTCTTCTGTCAGGAACCCAGGTCCGAACTTACCTATAGGCAGCCACAAACTCACAACCCACTAGTTTTTGCATAGAATCTACATTTTGTTCTTATAAAGCCATGAAATGGATGTTGCAGCAAACTTGGTTCCCATTATGGTTCCTTACACCCTACATAAGTGAGGTTTTCTGTTCCTCCTTGTCCATATACACATTAAAAAAAATTCACTGAATCTGCCATTGCACTAACTTCCCCTGAAGACAACACGCTCAATGGCGAGACATGTCGGGGGCAATGTTTTTTGGGTTTTAAATGCAGCAGGGGTATTAGTGGTCTTACACCAATGTAAGATTAGGTAAAACTCTGCTATAGTGGACTGGACCACCTCAGATTTGGCTAACTGTAGTGTGGTTACTTAAGAAGGCTTAAGGTGCAGCATGATTCACTACTGTTGGGAGTATGCCAAAGATGGGGGTGACATGAAAGCCACTAGGCACTAACTCTGGTTGAATGCCCACAAAGAGTTAAAGGAGTTATCTGAGGATGTAATCTATTCTCCCCTTCTAAATAAATGAATGTAAATTTTTTAATAAAGTTAATTTACTGCCTTGTATACTTCCTTCTTTAGTGTCTCCTCCATTGTCCCTGTAACAGACTTCCTGTTTCTATGCACACTCTAGCCAGGAATTCAGTTAATTCTATCTCCCTCCCATTATGTGGGAGGGGTATAATAAAGAAGGTGTGGTAGAAGATAGAGTTGACTAAACCCCTGGCTAGAGTGTACAAAGGCATCAGAAACCATAAAAAATGCCAGAAAAGTGGTAAAATAACTTGGTTTACCAATGTGTTTATTAGTGTTAAGCGAGCACTAAAATGCTCGAGTGCTCATTACTCAAGTTAAGCATTTTTGAATGCTCGAATGCTCAACTTGAGTAACGAGCCCCCATTGAAATCAATAGGAGATGAGAGCATTTAACCAGGTGCTCGGCAGAGCAGAGGGTGCCTGGCTCACCTTCAGGCTATGTTCACACACAGTATTTCCGTCAGTCTTTTTTCAACCAAAACCAGGAACGGAACTGACAGGGCAAAACTTTGATGGAAAGATTTGCACAATTATCAGCCCACTCCTGGTTTTGGTTAAAAAAAAAATATGTCATTCTAATTTTTGTATATTTGGTTTACACATTCCCTTAACACATTCCTTTAAGGGACGAAATATACAAAAATTAGAATGAAAAAAAAATGCAATACCTAACTGCAAGACACAATAGAACTTTGTCGGTATGCCAGCATACGGCCGTCTTCTAATGTTCTATTCCTACTTCTTTCCAACAGACCATCCCCAAAACTCCCAAACTGTTTAAATGTTCACACCACTGTACTGACACAAAAACACAGAAAAATGCAACAGCTCACCACAATGGCAAGATGTAGACCTACTACAGACATGAAAATAGTTAAAAGCAGCCCCCCCCCCCCCCCTCCAACTGCTAAAAAAAAATTCCACAAAAATAATGGGGCTCTTGGTTACCATTTGCAAACAGTGTAAACCATCCCACCACGATAAGGTGGCCCCATGCTCGGGGCGGACCCTACACTGTACTATGGCCTCTCCATGGCACATATTAAGCCTATGATCTGGGCATGCAAGATCCATCTTATACTGGCAAAAATAATCACACCACCTGGTTGGGATGGGTGGAGTGCACAACTAAGTAGAGGCAGTCACTCCCCCATCTGGAACAGAAAAAAAGACAAATTTGGTCAGCTCTCCTAGAACACCATTCACACTAGGCAGGAGCACGTTGCTATGGCTGAAATCAGTTTTACCCCAGGGTGAGCGGTGTAAAAACGAAAAAAAACCAAATAAAAGAAATGCGTTTTTTTTTTTTTTTTTATTTCACCACACATTGAATTTTTTTCTGGTTTCGCAGTGTACTTTATGAAAAAATTCAGCCTGTCATTGCAAAGTACAATTAGTGGCGCAAAAAATAAGGGCTCATGTGGGTTTCTAGGTGGAAAAATGCAAGTGCTATGGCCTTTTAAGCGCAACGAGGGAAAAAAACGAAAATGAAACAAAAATTTAAATTGGCCCGTTCCTCTAAGGCAGTGATTTTCAACCTTTTTTGAGCCGCGGCACACTTTTTATACTTAAAAAATCCCGGGGTACACCACCAACCAAAATGGCACAAAATGACACTAAAACAGTATATATTATACATATAGTTAATAATATAGATTCTAAATGTATTTATACTCACTCAGTGTGAAACCTGGGCCTGTTTTCTTCTCCCCCCTGTGCTTCTCTCCACCATACTTCTCCCCCCTACTTCTCTCCTGTGCTTCTCTCCACCATACTTTCCCCCCCTACTTCTCTCCTGTGCTTCTCTCCACCATACTTTCCCCCCCTACTTCTCTCCTGTGCTTCTCTCCACCATACTTCTCTCCCCCCTACTTCTCTCCACCATACTTCTCCCCCCTGCTTCTCTCCTGTGCTTCTCTCCACCATACTTCTCCCCCATGCTTCTCTCCTGTGCTTCTCTCCCCCCTGCTTCTCTCCTGTGCTTCTCTCCACCATACTTTCCCCCCCTACTTCTCTCCTGTGCTTCTCTCCACCATACTTCTCTCCCCCCTACTTCTCTCCACCATACTTCTCTCCCCTGCTTCTCTCCTGTGCTTCTCTCCACCATACTTCTCCCCCATGCTTCTCTCCTGTGCTTCTCTCCCCCGTGCTTCTCTCCTGTGCTTCTCTCCACCATACTTTCCCCCCCTACTTCTCTCCTGTGCTTCTCTCCACCATACTTCTCTCCCCCCTACTTCTCTCCACCATACTTCTCCCCCCTGCTTCTCTCCTGTGCTTCTCTCCACCATACTTCTCCCCCATGCTTCTCTCCTGTGCTTCTCTCCCCCGTGCTTCTCTCCTGTGCTTCTCTCCACCAAACTTCTCTCCCCCCTGCTTCTCTCCGCTGTTTCTCTCCCCCATCCCCATGTTTCTCTCCCCCCTGCTTCTCTCCCCTGTTTCTCCCCCATCCCCAGGTTTCTCTCCCCCATCCCCATGTTTCTCTCCCCCCTGCTTCTCTCCCCTGTTTCTCCCCCATCCCCAGGTTTCTCTCCTCCATTGTTTTCTCCTGTTTCACAGGGGCACCATAGTTTGGGGAACTTTCCCCGCGGCACACCCGACCATGTGTCGCGGCACACTAGTTGAAAATCACTGCTCTAAGGGTTAAACTCTTACTTATTTTTCATAATATAGTTCCAATGGGGGGAAAAAATACAAGGAAACTGGCTTGACTGCACATATACTACTAATATTTATCATCCTATATCTATATGGCGTATATTGTTCAGTATCACCTCTGATGGTGCAGGGAAGCAGCAGAAACAATAACCTGGGTGTTACATAGACCTCCCTGCTTTCTAGTATCACTGAATGACAACAATCATCGTGCGTCATCACAGTCAGCAAATATAAAGTGACCTGTAAAAAAAAAAAAGCCGAAACGCGTCTGTGTATGCGCACGGGAATGATCTAACCCCTGACTAATCATCAATTCCCGCCCGGTTACTGGCAGCGTGAGGCGAAATTGCTGATTGTACAAAGAGACCCTGAAAACGTGTCCCCTTAATATTTCATGAGCCAGGATTATGAGATTGTTCGTGGCTATTTGGATAGACGCAGTTTAGTGCTCCCCGTATAATTCCTCCTCACTTTCCTACGCGGCGGGATCATTGTTGGGAGACAATTCCACCTTTCAATCAATGTTTTCCCTCTTCTCTAATGAAGACGTGAGGCAGAGATTGCAGGGCGACCCCCCCCCCCCCCCCCCCCCCCCCCCCCCCCCCCCTTCATAAATAGGCAACTTCATGGAAATAAGGCCTATTATTTATTAATGTCCTGCACTGGCTTACAGGGAAAATAAATCTTCAGAGACTTAAAGGGACACTAGGCAGAAATTGCACAGAACTAACAAAATAGACTATATAGGGGAGATTGATCAAACATGGTGTAATGTGAAGCTGGCTCAGTTGCCCCTAGCAACCAATCAGATTCCACCTTTCATTTTCCAAAGAGTCTGTGAGGAATGAAAGGTGGAATCTGATTGGTTGCTAGGGGCAACTGAGCCAGTTTCACTTTACACCATGTTTGATAAATCTCCCCCTATATGTATCCTATTCCTTCTCACTGTCTTCTGTATGGCTGTAAGGTAACTGACTGCAGCAGGAGCCTCCCCCCTCTATGCAAAAAAATTGTTAAAGGGGTAGTATAGCAAAAAATAAATAAAAAAATATTACTTGACTGGTGCCAGAAAGTGCCATAAATTTGTATTAAAAAAAATCTCAAATCTTTCAGTACTTATCAGCTGCTGTCTGCCCTGCAGGAAGTGGTGTATTCTTTCAAGTCTAACACAGTGCTCTCTGCTGCCACCTCTGTCCGAGATAGGAATTGTCCAGAGCAGCAGCAACTGCCCATAGAAAAGTTTCTGACATGGACAGAGGTGGCAGCAGAGAGCACTGTGTCAGACTGGAAAGAATACACCATTTCCTGTAGGACATACAGCAGCTGATAAGTAGGGGAAGAGTGGATTTTTTAAACAAAAGTAAACTACAAATCTATAACTTTGTAAAACCAGTTGATTTGAAAGAAAAACCCCTTTAAAGTACCCCTTTATACACTTCCCTGTATAGGATTACTTATTTTTTGTAATAAAGTAGCAATGGGGTGTTTTCCTTCCAGTCTGACACTGTGATCTCTGCTGCCACCTCTGTTTGTGACAGGAACCGTACAGAATAGTAAAAAATCCCCACAGAAAACCTCTCCTGCACTCCAGACTGGAGAGAATACACCACTTCCTGCAGGACATACAGCAGCTGATAAATACTGGAAGAGTGGAGACTTTTTTTTTATAGAAGTAAATGACAAATCTCTTGCACCTTTTGGCACCAGTTGATTTGAAATATCTTTTACATTTTTTTGCTGAACCCCCTTTAAGCCCCACCCATTTTTTTTTTTGCTGAACTACCCCTTTAAGCCCCACCCCTTAGTTGTTCACAACACATTATCCTCACATCTCAGGAGGCTCAGATGGATCTTGTCTCTAATCTCTAGCCCCACCCCCTAAGTGAAGTCACAGTCTCTGACCAATCCCTCTAGCTTACATCACCATCACCCTGAGCAGACAAGAAGTGAATGCAGCAGGTGCTGCAGCCTCACTGACTGTACAATAATCTGCAGTGAAATTCAATGTTCTGCAACAGCTTTGGGTGGGGAAATGGCAGGAGTTCTGGGGGGAGAGAATTAGGCAAAGTGGAAGGACGGTGATGAAGAGCTGAGGGAAAGCAATGCATTCTGGGACTTGTACTACTGAGCAACCGCTCAACCAGGAAGTGCAGACAAACACATGGATTTTTTGTGGGTTCAGAACTCGGGGAAGACAAATAAGTAATGCTATATTGCTGATGTTGGAGTATTGTCCCCGATGCCTCTCTTTCTCCTGAGACAACACAATGGGGGAGATTTATCAAACATGGCGTAAAGTGAAACTGGCTCAGTTGCCCCTAGCAACCAATCAGATTCCACCTTTAATTCCTCACAGACTCTTTGGAAAATGAAAGGTGGAATCTGATTGGTTGCTAGGGGCAACTGAGCCAGTTTCACTTTACACCATGTTTGATAAATCTCCATGCTTGTCTCTGAGCTCTAGCCCCACCCCCTGAGTGATGTCACCATCTCTGACCAGCCCCTCTAGCTTACATCGCCATCGCCCTAAGCCGACAGGGAATGTATCCAGCAGGTGCTGCTACCTAATTATACAACAGTATAAAGTGAAACGAGATGTTCTGTAACAGCTTTGGGTGCGGTACTAGCAGGAGGGCTGGGGAAAGCAAGGACTATGATGGAGAGCTGAGGGACAGCAATGCATTCTGGGACTGGTAGTACTGAGCAACCGCTCAACCAGGAAGTACAGAAATAAGACCTCAAAATGAGTTTTTGGTGGGTTCAGAACTGGGGCAGACAGTTAAGCAATGCTATATTGCCAGTGTCGGAGTATCCCTTTAAGAAAGAAGTCACACTAGTGCAGGAGGCATCTCCACTGATGTCTTTGTAAATCACTGTTGTCAATGTGAACAGTGCCGATGATGAATAGATGTCTACCGCTGGCTATTTCTTCTATGGTCTCCTCGAGTTGCACTCTCCTGGGAGACCTCGGCGCAGTCCGTCCTATCCTTAAAGGTATCCATCATGTCCACGGGCAGAGACCGATAGGTGACTATTTTAGGATCCACCAAGACATCATTCACCTTAGGTAGGACAATCAACCATAGTGAGACATACAGAGACTCACAGCACTAACATTGATCGTACACCCAGACTAGCGCGGGTAATATCCTTCCGTGAATGACCCAAGATTGGAACATATCCTTTGAGGATGGAAAGGATCTTAGAGTAGTTATTGATAAGATACAGACGTCTTGTCAGTCGCTGTCAGCCTCCAGATGGGAGGAGAACCAGAGGCATAGAAAGCCATGGAGATAGCGAAATACCGTGACATTGAAGAAAACCATCTCACTATCACATGTGACCATGATGTGGTTGGAGCTGGATCACACTCTTAAAGGGGTTGTGCAGAATGTGAAAAACATGGAGATTTTTTGCCCAAAAACAGCGCCACCCCTGTCGACACCTTGAATTACAACTCAGGTTAGACTGCAATTCCAGTCACAACCTGTAGACAAGTGGGGCGCTATTTTTTTCAAGTGTGCATACTATAAAGGTAATGTAGCTGTTAACCTACCATGTCACTCTTTTGGGCCTGGCCTGGTACCCAAAAGTCTGGTTACCAACAGCCACCGCTAGATCAATACAAATAGAATTTTACAACATCAACTGGTGTCAGAAAGAACTGGAAATTTGTATTTTACTTCTATTAAAAAACCTCCAGTACTTATCAGCTGCTGTGTGTTCTGCAGGAAGTGCTGTATTCTCTCCAGTCTGACACGGTGCTCTCTGCTGCCACCTCTGTCCATGTCAGGAACTGTCCAGAGCAGTAGCAAATCCCCATAGAAAACCTCTCCTGTTCTCCAGACTGGAAAGAATACACCACTTCCTGCAGGACATACAGCAGCTAATAAGTACTGGAAGACTGGAGATTTTTTTTTCTTTAAATAGAAGTAAATTACAAATCTCTGGAACTTTCTGCCACCAGTTGATTTAAAAGAATTTTTTTTTTTTTTGCTGGAGTACTCCTTTAAAGGGGTTGTTCAGTTTAGAAAAGCTATATTTATATACTCTATTAGAGGATTTGGAGCTATTATAGACAGGGTCCTTAGTTCAGGAGTTGTGAGCAGTTACAAAGAGCGTCTCTCACTCTGGAGGACCCAAGCTGTCCTGTTTAGCACAAATATCCCATTGATGTGAATGAACCCTGTGTAATGCCTTATTTCACCTGTGGTGGTGCTGCAGGGAAACGTAACTCTTGCTGCCAGATTACAGCTGATCACATGAGACACTCGAGTTCGTAGGGTCCTTCTAAAAAGTAGTATTGCACATTTCTTCCCCGTGAATGTTCCTTTAAAAGCTAATTCTACAATTGCGCAACTTTGTAGAACGCAGTAAAATAAGCAAGTGTGTAATTTACATTCATTACAGTTTTTCTCATCATCGTTCGATGCCGCGTCCCTGGCTGAGATGAAATGGAGGATTTTTTAGAAAAATCGCTGTTTGGTTTGGAGTAAGTGACTCCTCTAATAAAGCCACAGCGCCCCCCTCCCCCTGAGGTTACCATCTATTGACTCCATGCCCTGAGGATACAACAGTGAGCATTCAATGTATGCCATAAACTAAGGGGGAGATTTATCAAACATGGTGTAAAGTGAAACAGGCCCAGTTGCCCCTAGCAACCAATCAGATTCCACCTTTCATTCCTCACAGACTCTTTGGAAAAAGAAAGGTGGAATCTGATTGGTTGCTAGGGGCAACTGGGACAGTTTCACTTTACACCATGTTTGATAAATCTACCCCTAAGGGTTTAACCTAGATTATAAAAACATGGCCGTTTTCTTCCAGATATAGCACCACTCTTAACTCCTCACGTTTGTGTGCGGTATTGCAGCTCAGTTCCATTGAAGTGACTAGAGGAGAGCTATAATACTGTGCAAAACCCTTAGACAGGGGTGGCACCACTAGAGTTGCTACTGGTGATATATACAGCTTTGGTGTTGCATACAGTATATAAGTCAGGTTAGACTAGACATCTGCTCTAGGAGACCCCCACAGATCTGGCTAATTGTGGTGTAATTACTTACAGTTGGGTGCGAAATGGTCCCATGTAACCCATAGGAAGCGACAAAGAGTTTACTGTAGCAGGAGAGTCCTTGTACAGCTTGTCCTCTCCTGTCTTATCAGTTTTCCCTGTTTTATCAGGATCAGGTTCCTTGTCAGGGTCTGGTCTAGTCAGGGCTAACTAACTAACTGGAAAGTCTCTGCCTCAGACTTATGTTTGCAGGAACTGGACCTAATGGATGGAGCTGAACCTACTAGACTCCTCCCTTTAAATTAAAGCTACCGGAGAGAAGGTCAGGTGACCAAGTTTCTCACGTCCTTAAAGTGAATCTGTGACCTCCTGACTGCCCACTGAGCTGACAGCACCGCTGGATAGACATCCATGAAAGGATTCAGAACATACATATGTTGCTTCTGTCTGTTTTTATTTTCCTAAAAAACACCTTTATTTGGGCAGTAACTTGGTGCCAAAAAGGCGGAGCCTATTATTCTCTGTGCCCTAGCCCCCCTACACCTCACCGTGCTGTATGCCTACCCCCTGCATAATCAGCCACGTACACTCTGCATACAGCAGAGTGAGGTGTAGCGATATGGCCATGGGAATAATAGGCTCCACCTCTTTGACACCATTCACAGCCCAAATAAAGGTGTTTATTTATGAAAATAAGAACACACACAGATGTAACAAAGGTATATTCTGAATGCTTTTATTGATATCTATCCAGTGGGTCATCAGCTTGGTAAGCGGTCAGGGGGTTACACATTCACTTTAAGGGGAAGCTGTCACCCTACGTTGGCTTATGTAACAGGCCACATGCGCATATATCTGTCGCTGTATGTACATGTAGCTAGTTATATACGTCAATGTGTGGGTGACAGTTTCCCTTTAACATGTGACTACTAGGGGTGGCAAATACAAAGCAATATTAACCCTTGTTTAACAATGTAACAAGCAAACTGCATATAAGTAAACTTTAAATAATTTTAAAACAAAACCTGGAAGACACCTAGTTACTAAGACTGCCATGTATTTTCGTACTTATGGTCTTTCTGTAGCAGTACACCACCACCATCTAGTGGTAGTTTGTAGGTATTACATCTACAGCATCATTTTGCTCCCTCTTTAGATGCTGTCATGGTAGTGGAACTTTTTAAATTGGGGTATGCAAACAAGGACAAGATGAAAAGTATATTAAGAAGGGGGTCAGGGGGTCACACCGGGGGTGGGCACCACACTAGCTACTGATCAAAGAGCATTGCCCCACCCCCACCCCACAGCGGACCACCAGCACCCCCCAGACCACAGAGCAACACAGCAGTCACCACATTCCCCCCCCCCCCAGCACACAGAGCTGCACAGTACCCCCCCTGACCACAGATCCACACAGCCATAGCACAGTCACACCCCTGCGTTCCAACGATTAATTAGCGTTATTTTGCCAAAAATTCACAATTTTACAGTATAAAAGTGATACTTTTGCTGAGATTTTGACGGAATTGCATCAAAAATATCAATATTTTATCGAAAATTGCGCTATTTGCGGCAAAGTAGTGATAATTAACATATATACGCACACACAGATGTGATGTGTCCTAAACAGCCGGGCACTGGAAAAGAAGTGAATGGGCTGAATCCCCTCTTCCTTTCCCATTTTGATAGTGAGCTCATACAGATATCAGGGAGAAGGTATTTGTTTGTCGGGCTTTATGACTTTGCAACATGTGATGGATCCCCAACTCCCAAGAAAAATGAATGAAACCAAATATGACGAAATAAAGACACATTGTAATCAGGTGTCAAATGGTCACAATTTTATTTAGAATCACATGACACTGAAAATGGTAAATCCCCGACTCACAAAGAGTCACCCCCCAGCACTCAGGCGAGGAAAAACCCCCTGTGGAGGAAACCTCGAGGGAGCCATGGCTGGAGAGTAGCCCCTCCCCTGAGATTGGAGGGTAATACCTTTATAACAATATACTACAGCGGATATACTGTCAGAAAATCACCTGGATGGCTAGGCAGTAGTATCTCTTTTCCCTTACAGATTCAGGTCCAACTCTGAAGAAGGTTGAAGGAGAAGTCTACAGCAGACAACCCCTGTTCCCCTGCTAGAACCTCCAAATTTCATCGAGGGTTGGGGAGAGTAAAGTAGTATCAATCAAGGTCCTCTGGCGCATCCAAGATGGCAGTGATCCAGGCAGCAGGCCTTTCTTTTATGGAGTCTTCTTTATGACATAAGCGACTGACCTCACAGTGCATGGTTGCCATGGTGACTACAGGTGCCCACAATGATCTGAAACATTAACCCTTTAATGAATGCGGATGTACTAAAGAGGTCATTATATACACTGGTGACCAAGCAGCTTATGGTTCAGGCAGTAAGAACACTAAATAAGAGCTCAGATATTACACCGGTAGCTGTAGACGTTATATACCTGAGACCAGCCATGTAACCAGCACTTACCTGCACATATGACCAAAGAGGGACACATATGGTGACTACTCTGCACTAACATCTCCTACAACCACTCTGTCAGTGACTAAAATACATGTAGTCTCTGTGGTTGCCATGGTGATGCTGCCACAACTTAAAATGGCCGCCTTACAGGGCCTTGTACTGCCCTTACAGGAGATGGTGCAAACATGGCGGAAAGATACATCGATAAAGAGCCACCTTGCTCTGTGGGTTTTGGTTAGTTGCAGCACTACGTCGCTACTGTAGAGTACAGCGAGTTAGTTGATGGCAAATCCAGTATACCAAGACCAGAATTAGTACCAGTATACAAGGGGCAAGTAATACCATCACACTATGACCACTACCCTTACAGAATAAAATCCTATACTATGCTCCAATATAGTAGTAAGGTCCCCTCTGTGCACTAATATAGTAGCTATTTCCCTTTGTATCAAAATATAGTAGTTAGGTCCCCCCTGCCCTGTGCATCCACATAGTAGGTAGTATGCCATCTGTAACTAATACCCCCATAGGTAATATGCCCCCCAGTAAATGGTATCACCATGTAGATAATCTCCCCCACATGTACTATTCGGAAAGCCCACAAGCTAATTAAATTCCAGCATGGTGCAGTAAATGGACAAATTGATTTTCATGGCTGAGCAGCTGTATGCAAGCCTTACATCACCAAGCCCAAAGCTAGGTGTCAGATGAAGCGGTGTAAAGCTGCCGACACTGGAGCAGAGGAAATAATGTCCTGTGGGGTGACAGATCCATGTATCTAAACATCACATCATTTATGTGGCACCCTTTTCATTTCTCAACTCCCTACACCTACCTCTGCAATCAGGACACTTTAAGGGGTTATCCAGCGCTACAAAAACACGGCCAATCGTCTCTAGTTCAGGTTTTGTTACTCAGTTCCACTGAAGTGAGTGGAGCTTAATTGCAAACCACATCTGAACTGGAGACAAGAGCGGTGCTGTTTCTGGAAGAAAGTGGCCATGTTTTTGGAGCGCTGGAAAAACCCTTTAACCAGTCAGTCAATCTAGTTTCCTGAGACTGGGTTCACACTGCGTTTTTGCAATCCGTTTTTTGGGGAAAGAAACTGATGAAAAACGGATGCATTTGTGTGCATCCGTTTTTCCATTGACTTCCATTATAAAAAAAAAAAACGGATGTTTTTTTTGACGGACACAAAAAAGTTGCTGACACTTTTTTTTGTCCGTTAAAAAAAAATATGATCCGTTAAACGTATGCTAAAAACGCAGTGTAAACCCAGCCTGAGGAGCAAGACAGTGGACAGGGGCAGACTGGAGCAGAAAAGCAGTCTGTGAGTAAGGGGTTTAGAGCAGTCAGTGGGGAGGGGAGGATGGGAAGTGTGCGAGAGGGGCTCAATACTGCAGTCACACTGTGCACAACCACTTAGGCGAAGTTCACACTGCGTTTTCAGCATCCGTTTAACTGATCAGTTTTTTGTGTGCATTTGTGTGCATCCAATTTTGATCCGTTTTTCCATTGACTTCCATTATAAAAACCAAAAACGGATCAAAACGGATGCGTTTGACGCACAATAAAGTCCACTACTTTTCTGACTGTTAAAAAAAACGGATCCGTTAAACGGATTGCAAAAATGCAGTGTGAACCCACCCTTACCAGGTGACGATTTAACTTCATTAAAAGGTCTAAGGTACATCCCACTATTTTTTTTTCTTCTTCTACTTTTCCAGCATCATACCAGGAAGATCCCACCAATGAAATGGCATATAGGATGGTGTCATATCACTAGGTTATGCATCACTTTCTGATTGGGGAAGTCACCAAACTGATCACAAAGCACTGGCATACGCTAGTGAGACAGACAGAAACCCCTTATAGTATTCCAATGGGGTTCAATAATACATAAATGGGGCGAAAACCATCGAGGCACTCGCCAACATACAGACAAGTGAGGATACACAAGGCGCCTGCAATGCGGCATGTTTAAATATAATTTATTAAGACATTCAGCTATGTCTGTCAGTCTACATCCAAATGTACCACTAAAAAAAAAATAAAAAACAAACAAAAAAAGAAGAAGAAGAAAAAAAAAAGCAAATGAAACATCTCTCTAAAATAAAAAGTCACATCAGTGAGGCCGACAGCTCGGCCTCCCGTTACAGCCAATGTATACCGGTATAAATTAATGCTTTTTCCTTTTTTTATTATTTTATATCAAAATTCACATTAAAAAATGTTTTTTTTTTAATTTATTTTTATTTATTATGTTTTTGTTTTTTTTCTTCCACCTAAAGCCAAATGTAAAAAAAAATGTTTTGAACACATTTTTTCTGGCCAGGGCAAAATAGTGGAAAGAAAAAAAAAGAAAAAGAAAAACAGAAAAACCAAAATGCAAAAAAAAAAAAATATATATATATATATATATCAAGGTGCTAGCTCTACTATGGCAGCATTTGCCGTATTTGATCGTACACCCGGAGGGTATTGTACTCATTTCCAAAAAGTGCAAATATCGCCATTGTTTAACACTGTGTTTTTTTTTTCTCTCCATAAAACAGACTGCAGAAATGTGTTTTGTGCGCCCCCTTTCTGTGCAGTGGAGCTCATCCCATAGTCACATGATCACCTGAGCTCCAATTATACTTCATATAAGGGCTGTACAAAACTGCAACGCAATACTACTACTACTACAAAAAAAAAAAAAAAAAAAAGGGATTTGCAGGGTCCATCATTCTTAATTCCAGTGACGTCCCCATTTTTTTTTTTTTTTAGATTTTCCCAGATTGTGTATATTTCGAGTGCGAGCAAGTGAGCATGCAAGCGTGCAGCTTCCCAATTTTTTCTTTTTACACCAGCCGAGTCAACCTTTCCCCATGCTTTTAAGGTTTAATTCCCCCAAAAAGCAAAAGAACGTGATTGGTTTTTGTCTGTGTAAACGTTGATGGCCTCCAGTCCAGAGTAGGGAGAATTTTTTTTTTTCCCCCAAAAAAAAATTTTGAGAAGGGGGGGAAAAAAATTAAAATTAAAAAATTCCCGCACCATGGAAAGCACCCGACAGCGTAAGCGGTAATTGATGTCTATTGGCAGTGGCTGGCAGCGGCGAGGAGGAATTACTCTGTTCGCTTTACTTCTCTACTTTCGATGCTGACGAAAATAAAAATAAAAAAATTTGCACGTAGGGAAAGTAAAGTTGCATACGCTTAAATGAGTGTCAGTGCTGAAGTCCTCACGTCGGCTCCGGGGACTGCAGAACGCCGCAGGTGGCAGGGATGGGATTTTGGCTTGGAAATGACAAGTCCCAGAAAGCAGCTCGGATTCAGATCCCCGCACAAACCTCACTGCCTTGGGAAAAACACTGCTCTCTGAAGTCCTCGGCCTGCTCCTCCCTACTATCAAGCCCTCCCCCAGTGTCTTTATATTGACTGTCCACTGTCAGTTCTGGATTTGTCTCTGTAGGTTCTGAGGACTGAGTGTCTCTGCTGTGCGCAGACTCTGCTGCTGCTGCGCCGCTCGGCTCAGGATCTCTTCCCGCAGGTGCCGCGTTGTCTTGTACGCCCCTAGAGATGTTTTCCGGTTGTGGCATGTTTTGGGGTATGCTGGCATCGGGTGCAGCAGGGTTGGCAGTAGTTCCAGACTCTGCCCCTGCTTGCTGAGACAGGGATTTTAGCTGGCAGTGACATAGAGGACACGTCTCCTGCACATACAACCACTTTTTAAGGCATCCGGCATGGAAAAAATGGCTGCAGGGGGTGATGACGGCTGAATTCATGTCCTGCAAAGACAAAGGGGAGACACAAGGTGAGAAGATGTCTGGAAATGAATATAGTTGGCATTCTTATGTTTTAGGCCCAATTCACATCATGGCTGGGAAGGTATATTGACTTATACATCAGGATTTTGGCTAAAAGATATGCGGCGGACCTGTTGAGTTTTATAGACCAGACTTAGCATGCTAGCTCTCACTTCTGAAAGCTCGCCCCCCACAGGTGAAAGGAAGCATTACATGCCACTTGGTACGGCGCTCCGCCAAACAGAAGCTCCATAAAGTTCTGACCAAACTATTAGCTGAGTTCTGGGAAAACGCAAGATGTGCATTTGCCCTCAGAATACAATGAGTCCTTTGCTGTTCATAACTGCTAACAGTATGAGGACTGCCTCCTTATGGCAGTGGGCAAGGGCATTCAAGTGGTTATCCAAGATTAATAAGAGCATAGCTACTTTCTTGCAATAACAGCGCCACCCCTGTCCCCACGTCGTTTGTGATATTACAACTCAGCTCCATTCACTTCAATAGAACTGAGCTACAAACCCCACACCCAGACTAAGGACTAAAGGATCCTCTGAGATTACATCCCAATAGATTATGGTAGTCTACAATCTGGCACCCACCTGGTAGCATATAGAACAGATGTCATTGTGCTGCTCCAGCTGTTCATTGGTGGCAGTGGGTAAGGACTTTATCTTGTTTACCGCGTCCCTGCGTAAAAGGAAACTCTTCCATCCGAGCTGTGCCCGCAGCCAGACATTATAGTAGGAGTGAATGAAGATGATCATGGATCCCATTACGGTCCATTCCCCAAACACAGTCTCGGAGACCCCGTAGGCCACCACGCACAGAGCCACCAGGAATTCCAGCAGGCGATAAGTGCCGTTCACATAGTATATGACATCATCCATGTTTTCCACGGGTTCTTTGCGAAACTCCTCAATCATAAAAAGAACGTAGATGAAGAGAGTGCCCAGTACCTGCGGGGAGAGGGGGGAATGTTACCAAAGTTTTAAGATTTTTCAGAACTGATAAACCAAGAAAGTCCCAGGGAACAAGTTGTAACCAGGTCTGGTCAGTCTTCCCCTTGTATTAATAGGAATGTAATATGGAGGGCACATCCTTAAAGGGGTTATCCAGCATACAAAAACATGGTCACTTTCTTCCACAGACAGCACCACTCTTGTCTCTAGTTGGGTGGAGATCTGTAACTCGGTTCCATCGAGGTGAATGAAGCTTAATTGCAAACCACACCTGAACGGCAGACAAGAGTGTGCTGTCTCTGGGAGAAAGTGGCCATGTTTTTGTAGGGCTGCATAACCTCTTTAAGACAGGCTTTCAATATAGGATTGGTGGGAGCCTGACTCTCCAGACGTCCCATGATTCAGCTGACAAGAGAGACTACAGTGCTCCAACTTGAGCAGCCTCTTCATGGTTTACCAGGCATACTGCCATAAACATAGTGGTAGTGGCTGCTCACTTGAATAGGAGCTGTATAGAGCTGCTGTACGAGGCATAACCCTAACAACTGTAGGGTATTGCGCGTGGTAAAAAAAATAAAATAAATAAAGAGGCTGCACCAACATAGACTCATTTATCAGCAGATAGGAGCAAGAATCCCACCCTTCGTATCATACTAATAACTTAAAGTGTCACTGTTGTTTACATTTTTTTTTGCAGAAACAGTACAGGCGATTTTAACAAACTTTATAATTGGGGTTATTAGCCGAAAAATTCATTGAAAAAGCAGTGAGAAGCTCTCCCCCCTGTCTTCATTGTACAGCTACATCACCGGGCTATCTCCTATGACGTCAGTACTGACCTCTGAATACCGTCTTTTACACAGGTCCCGCTGTGTAATCCTTTGTTCCCTGCTGGGACTAATCTCCCGCCTCCCCCCTCCATAGAACAGACAGGGCACGACTGGTGTAAAAGACTTGAGATTTCCCGATAATAAGCAGTGAATGAGATAGAGGAGGGAGGGGGGAGGGACCTGGGGAAAGTCTTTTTGAATGCAGATAATAGCATCAGGGCTGTGGAGTTGGAGTCGTGGAGTCGGAGCTAGTTTTGGCTGAAGTCAGAGTTGGAAAAAAATGTACCGACTCCGACTGCAGCTTTAAAAAAAAAAAAAAAAAACATCACCTTTAAAAAAAATATAGAATTGAATTTTAATATGAATTTTACAAGTTTTGCTCATGAATATATATTATGAGCAACATTCTAATAGGACACTGGCCCTATTACATAAGGGGGGGTCGGGGAATATATTAGTAATAGGACACTGGCCCTATTATATAAGGGTGGTCATGGAAAAGTTGTCGGTCACTATTTGGCAGTTTGTTTCTGAGCTGGAAGAGTCCATTGTGTGGGGGGAGATCTGTGCTGTTCTCCTCCTGGATGCTGGATGACTGTATATGAGCAGCAGTGTAATATGAAGATATCCTGTGTAATATAGAGGAGGAGGAGACATTAGTGTAGCAGTAACCTCTGTCCTCAGTGTGGCGTTTTCTCTCTAGGAGAAGATTGTGTGTTTTTCTTCAGTGTTCTATGGCTGCAGGTGTGTGTGTGTGTGTGTGTGTGTGTGTGTGTGTGTGCTATGGCTGCAGCAGGCTGTGTGTGTGTGTGTGCGCTATTGCGTGCCCCCAAAGTGACCTTACTGTGTGACCCCCTCTCTATATCACTATGTGTGACCCCTCCATATCACTGACCTCTATATCACAGGGATCTGGCATTGTTAGCAGTGTTTCTGTGTGTGTGGTGAATATAAAGTTAGAAACATAGAAGACTGTCAGTAGGAAAAGACCACCTGCTCCATCTAGTCTAGTTGTGAGTAGTTCAGGACATTGAGGCTGGAGACTGGCTGCATCCACTGCACACACAGGAGAAGCTGCTTTATATACAGTATTCCTTTATTCACTCAGAAGTCGCACCAGGATCATGTAGGACATTAGGGAGAAGCTGTTGAGCCAGTGTGATAAATAACTCCCCTGGTATATGACCGGCCATATATGAAGAAGCAGGAGTCGGAGCTGCGGCTTACCAACTCCACAGCCCTGAATGGCAAATTTGCCTAATAAAACCAATTACAAAGTTTCTTAAAATCGTCTTGACTATTGATCTCTACAAAAAAAAAAAAAATGGACAGTGACACTTTAAAAAGGAACCTGCCCAAACAATGAGACATCTGTAGTGGTTCACTCTATGTTCTCCCCCCCCCCCAACCTTGATTCATCCCTTTCTCCCTGTACATAAATAGGGGTGAGATCTACTGATAAAGACTGGAGGAAAGAAAGGAAAAGTTGAGATACTTTTACCTGTAGAGAGGTGAGAATACTGCTGGATATGATAATCAGAAGCCAGAAATCCATATGGAAGAACTGACAGATCATGTAGGCCATATAGGAGGGGAAAACCAGGAGGAACAAGCAGAGGCTGACAGCTCGGAAATGCTTCCACAGACTCCTGCACGATAAGAAGCATAAGAGGTGTGTAACGCTGGTCCCGGCACTCACCACATAGAAGCAGAAAGTAACTCTACCCACTTGTCTCGAGACGCTCCCAGGGCCAAGACGATAGGATCTGCAATCTCCAGCATAGACTGCAGGATGGAGGCCACCACGATGAACAGGATGATGCTCAGGAGGAAAGCCCGATGGACCACCTGTAACTCGATCAGTCCGGTCTGCACAGCGAGGATCAGCAGAGTCACCCCCTCAGTCATTCCCCTGGAGAAAGAGAAGCCATTACCTATCAGGAAAAAGTTTACATTGGGACAACAGGGGGATCTAATGTGGTCATGTCAAGCTATGGTGACCAATGTAAGGCTATGGTCACACACATACTGTATACACTGCAGATTTCATTCTTTATAGTGTGTGTGTGTGTGTGTAAAATATATATCAATATTTAAATTAATACATAATATAAATGGGCAGTGTAGATGAAAGGGAGACCACACGCTCACCTGTTCATCGCCGGGTCGTTTATAAACGCGCGATATCCTTGCAGGTAAAACTTGCAGAGGGTCAGCACTCCAAGAGCCACGAAGGAGACGGTGAAAACCAAACCGAGGAGCGAGTACGGTGTACTACAACACTCAGCGATACTGTCAGAGAGAGAGAAACGAAGACGATTAAAATAAAAGACCCCAATTTTGAGGCTTACAGCTCAACGGCTTCTTAAAGGAGAAGTGCTTCGAAAAGATTTTTCTTTAAAGGGAATCTGTCAGCACCTATGGAGGGGGAGTGGTGATGGCTTCGGAAAATCATCATCTGTCTGTAGCACAGGGCGTTACTGGCCTACAGCTCTGCATAGCTATGGGGTGTTGGCTCAGTAAAGGTCAAGTACTAGACTAAATCTAAAATCCATGATTTGTATCATCATCTTGTGTGCAGATCTGCTATACGTCAGCTGACTGGATCCTTTATACAGCCACAAAAACCAGTGTCAGCGCATCATCTTGTGTACATGGAGGACGTGCAGCCCACATGAACCATCCAGCCCAATCACAATCACCTAGCCGAGTGAAGGCTCCGATCAACCAGATTATCTCTACTTATGGTGCGCTTACACAGATTTATCTGACAGATCTTTGAAGCCAAAACCAGGAACAGACTATAAACAGGGAATCAGGTCATAAAGGAAAGACTGGGATCTATCCTCTGTTCAAATCCATTCCTGGCTTTGGCTTCCAAAATCTGTCAGATAAATCTTTCTGTGTAAACGCACCCTCATGAGGACTTCCTCGGCCATCTAAAAAGGGCCCAGACCTGTGTTACAGACGGGTAGAACAGAATAATGGATCTGGCACCTTCATCTGATATATGGTTTCAGGGGAAACGTCCCAGGATAAATTGGAATGACCGCTCTTTTTGGGTAGTAGCCATGTGATCAGTCCGACCCAGTGATTGACAGATATCGGTATATAAGTGTATTTATAAGGAGAGCTGTCAATCACTGAGCAGGACAGCCCACTTGACTACTTTGCCTAGAATAAGCAGAGAGAAATCCTGGAACATTTCCCACAAAGCTACGTATCAATCTGCTCCGCTCCTCGAGCTCTAAAAACCACGCTTCAACATCCATCTGTCGGGCGGTTTCACCAAAGTCGGACGGCATTAGTTAAAGTGTACCTGTCGTTTAATTTTAGTACAGGTGATTTTAAGAGACTTTATAATTGGGTTTATTAGCCGAAAAATGCATTTTTATCATGAAAAAGCAGTTTGAAGCTCTCTCCCCTGTTTTCATTGTTCTCTTATGGAGAGGGGAGGGGTGGAGGGAGATGAGGCACCAAAACAGGACAACAAAGAGTTAATTTACAGCTGCATCACCGGGCTATCTCCTCTGAAGTCAGCACTGACCTCTCTGACCTTTGAATAGAGGCTTTCACACAGCTCCCACGGTGTAATCCTTTGTTCTCTGCTGCCGATTAATCTCCCCCCTCCCCTCTCCATAGAACAGACAGGGCACGTCACAAGACATGATTTCCTGATAATAAGCAGTGAAAGAGAGAGAAGGGGGGGGGGGGGACTGGGAAAAGTCTTTTTGAATGCAGATAATGGCATATTTGCCTAATAAACCCAATTACAAAGTTTCTCAAAATCGCCTGGACTATTGATTTCTGCAACAGTGACACTTTAAATCTGTGTGGCCAGCTTCAGGTTTTACAGTCATTTTTATTTATATGTGCAAACATCATCATCTAGCTAGCCATGTAGTAACATGTACACAGTATATCAGGTCTGAACGCTCTGTTCCCATCTGGTCTGTCAGATTTTATATGGAAAATGAGTGAACGTTTGCTGTACGGTAAATGGGTCACGTAGAGCACGGAGACCAGTGCTGTTTAATGCCAAAATCCAGGACCACACCATAGATCTGATGAAGGTATTGCTGGAGGGTTGATGATGAATCTTACAAGATAAGCTTCTGTGAATCCCTATGACTGGGGGCGTATGTTTTGGAAAAATATGAAGAAAAGTTAAGGTTTCTTCTACGGGTCACATTAATCACACAGTTATCTATATATATATATATATATATATATATATATATATATATATATATATTTTTTTTTTTTTTTTTTAAACAATTGCAGAATCTACCACAAGGTGGCAGTGTAGAGTCACACAGCCAGTGTAAGAGCTTGCAGCTTCCATATATTTTTTTGCTTTTTAATATGGCTGTTCAATGGTTTATATATTGTACTAGAGCTAGATACCAATATATGCAGAAAAAAAATAAAACCTGAAATAAAATGCAACAATTATGAATAGGATAATTTACCTGTATACCAGAACGCTAAATGACTATGTACTAGTTTACAAGACGTCGTGTACGTTCATCTCCTGGATATCTCTGGAATGTGAGAAGCCTTCCAAGTCAATGAGCGTTCAGCTCTATGACTAAGCAGCATTCCAGGCGGCAACCTGAGGTCGGTGTCTGACAGGTCACTCGTGCTATCTGCTTTACATCAGCCGCTCCTTAGTAACTGATATAAGGCAGGTGATCGGGGATTGGTAGGAGCAGTGACATCAGGAGGGCCCATAGCCAGTCTTATGTATGGCTGAATATCAGCACACAGGAGATCCATATGGCCGTGTTTGAATCAGGGCGGTTCTCGTATGTTTTTTGAATTAAAAAAAAATACTGTTACAGGATCTTCTTCAGATGTCCGATCCTTATGCATAAAAAGTGACTATTCTGCCATCATAAACCAGGTGACTGCAAACCTTACATTACTTATCAACCTGTGTTATACTCCAGAGCTGCACTCATAATTCTGCTGTTTATTTTGGAATCAGTTGATGCTTTAGCGTCCTCAATTGGAACTACCTGTAGCGGGCAAAAGTCTCAATTGCCCCATACTTCTCAGAATGCAGATCAACCACAATTTTTTTTTTTTTGCTAACCCCTTCACGTCAGCAATGTGTATATATACGTTCCTACTGCACATACCCCGTGCAGTAGGAATGTATTAATACGTTCCTGCTCTGACGGGGTTAATTATGTGAGCAGGAGTGCTGCAGAGAGAGCGATCTCGCTCACATCAATGTCCGGGGGCCTGGAGTTAGAGAGTCAGCTGCGATTCCGCAGCCAACTCTCATTAACCCCTTAAACGCCGTGATCTACAGCGATCACGGCGTTTAAGGTGCTCAGTGACAGATCAAGCATCTGTCACTGAGGGATCGGGACCCCGCAGCCGTGCTGCGGTGGTTCCGATCACATGTGCTTACAGGCGGGGGTAAGCTCCTTACCTCCATCCTGTAGGATGGGCGATCCATGTATTGAGTCTGCTCTCAGGCCGATAACACTGATCTATGCTATGCTATGGCATGGCATAGATCAGTATATGCAATCTAATGATTGCATATTTTACAGTAATAAAAGTGTAAAAGAAAAAAAAGGAAAGTGTAATAAAAATGTTTTATACAAGTATTAAAAAAAAAACCCTTATACCCTCCCCCCCATAAAAGTTTGAAAGGCCCCCTTGCCCATTATAAAAATAAAAACATAAATAAATAAACATATTACATATCGTAGCGTGAGGAATTGTCCAACCTATTAAAATATAACATTATTGTTCCCGCACAGTGAACGGCGTAAACGGGGGGGGGGGGGAAAAACGCACCAGGATTGCTGATTTTATGAAATTATATATCACAAAAAATTTATAAAAAGCAAATCAAAATTTTTCTGTTACACCAATAGGATATTAATAAAAAGTAGAGATCATGGCGCCAAAAATGACACCTCAACCAGCCCTGTAGGTGGGAAAATAAAGCGCAAAGGTGGGGAGGAACATTGCATTAATTTGACCAGGACTTTTATGTATCAAAGGGCTCTGTCTTGAAGGGGTTAAAGAGCACCTGTCATTATAAACAACCCGACCTGGCATGCCAACAGTTATTGATCCCAACGGGGACTCACTGCCGAAACCTGGTGTGATATGAAGATACAGCCGGGGAGAGAGTGCAGCACCCAAGCAATCCACCCTCTGGCTGCTCGCTAATTACGAAACCTTATGCTGCGTTTATCGTTTGAATTTTCGCAATTACGATGGCATTTGAGCGATAATCGTTCCGTGTAAACGCTGCAAATGATCAAGCGACGAGCGAGAAATCGTTCATTTTGTTCTTTCAACGTGTTCTCAAATAGTCGTTCGTTAAAAATTCGCAGATCGCTTAGTGTAAACAGTCTTTCAAAGATTCGCACTATGTGAAAGATGGGCTTAGGTGATCTTAAAAACGCGAAACGCGATCACAAAAGCGATTTTTATTACGAATTTTCTAACGATTTATTCGTCTAAACGCTGATAGTTATAAAAACCAAATCGTTGCTTCAAAATCGTTAAACGATCGATTGGGCGAATTATCACTTTGTGTAAAAGCAGCATAAGGCTCATAGGGCGAAATTTATCAAACATGGTATAAAGTGAAACTGGCTCAGTTGCCCCTAGCAACCAATCAGATTCCACCTTTCATTTTCCAAAGAGTCTGTGAGGAATGAAAGGTGGAATCTGATTGGTTGCTAGGGGCAACTGAGCCAGTTTCACTTTATACCATGTTTGATAAATCTCCCCCACAGACTTTAATTTGGCTAAAGTGTTGGAAATAGCGAGCGGCCAGGAAGTGGATGGCGCTGCCGCCACGCTCTCTCCCTGGCTGTATTTTCTTATCGCTGCGGTGAGACCCACTGTAATCAATAACTTATTTTATCTCAAAAGTTATTTATAATGACAGTGACTCTCTGAGAATTTTCTATAAAAAGGTGTAAGATGTCTTCTAAACATACCTTGTAAGAAAGAGGAACAGCAGTCTCTCGCGGGAGGTCGGCTGGTCACGTGTGCTGAAGTACGTATAGATCTGAAGCGCAAACAGGACGAGCCAGAACACCATGAACAGGACGGGGACCACAAGCTGATTCCAGAGAGACATTCCCAGAGCGAGGAGGCCATAGACCTCTACAACCTGCCGGGTTACAACAGAGATAGAGTCATTTGTCTTACATCATCAAGGCTAAAGCACAGCAGTACTGCAACACTCAGCATGACGTCGTAAACGCCATTTTACACCGGCCGATTATCAGCCAATAGTGTTGCTAGACTTTCCCCAGGTCCCCCCCTCCCTCCTCTCTCTCATCCACTGCTCATTCTCAGGAAATCTCGACTCTTTTAAATCAGTCAGGCCCTCTGTAACCTATGGAGAGGGGAGGGGGGAGATTAATCGCCAGCTGAGAACAAAGGATTACACAGTGGGAGCTGTGTGAAAGCCTCTATTCAGAGGTCAGTGCTGATGTCAGAGGAGATAGCCCGGTGATGTAGCTGTTGTTGTCCTGCTTTGGTGCCTCATCTCCCTCCACCCCTCCCCTCTCCATAAAGAACCATGAAGACAGGGGGGAGAGCTTCAAACTGCTTTTTCATGATAAAAAAGCATTTTTTGGCTAATAAACCCAATTACATAGTTTCTTAAAATCGCCGGGCCAGGAAAAGCTGCGGTGTTACAGATCATATAGTGCAATACTTTAACACACAGATGGGCCAAGTATTATAGGATGGGAGCCACCCCCTGCTATAGGTAATACTGGGGGTCTCCCCAATATGACATCCGTATGTCCTCACAGAGCATATAAACAGGTGTTGTGCTCATACAGTCAATGTATACGTGGTAAGTGAATGATCCCATTTATACAGAACATTGTTTCTGCTTAGGCAGCTCTTAAATTAATGTTAAAAAGGTTCCCAGCCAAAGTTCACATTTTACCTGAACAAGTTCCCTGTATGCAGATTTAGCGAGATTAAAGGGCACCAGCAGGTTGGATGCCAAGAAGTAGAGCACTTCGAGTCCGGTGAAAATCATGGCAAACTTGTTAATGACGACGATGGTCTCGATGGGGACGAGGCAGAGACGAGCCAGCAGGGGGAGCATGTGAGCTGAGAACAGCCAGATCTGCTTGGTCTTCATCACACAGGAGCACAGGGTGCACACCACCAGCTGGCCTGCAATACAGAAGCCATAGCCATCACCATCAGGACGAACAGTAATACAATAGCTGCACAAGTCTACAGTCTTATGGAGGATAAAAACTAATCTTAAAATTAGGTCCTCAACTCCAATGACTGTTAGAGGGGAATCTACATTGATGTGTTGGGTCTTCTGATAAAGGGTGGTCTAAAGCCCCCCCATCTATGAATAGGGATGGGGAACTTTTGGCCCTCCAGCTGTTACAAAACTGCAATTCCCATCATGCCTGGACAGCCAAGGCTTTAGCTTCGGTTATCCAGGCATGATGGACATTGTAGTTTCGAAGTTTCCCCATCCCTGTCCTAAAAAGCCAATTGGACAGGAGTTCCTGGCAGGAGACTACTCCTTTAAAGCGGTATTCCCCCTAAACATAACTTTTGATATGTTGCTGCCCATGACGTGACTAACAATTCCTTCCATACTTATTATTTACTCAGTCTCCTTCCCCCAGTTCTGAGCTGCTGCTTTCTACTGAAAACACAAAAACGTGTGTTTGAGCTTTTTTCTCGTTCTCCCCCTCCTCTTCCCTCCCTTCTGAGACCTCTAATGTAAACAAGTCCCTGGCAGGCTTTATCTGCAACATTGTAGCTTCTTTGAAATACTGGGAATGTTATTCTGTGGTCAAGTTGCTGATGAACTCACTGTGATCAACCCTCCTAGCATTACAACATGGCTAAAAAGTTGCAGCTAAAACCTGCCAGGGACTTTACATCAGATGTCTCAGAAGGGAGGTGGGAGACTGAGAGAAAGACTCACACAGATTTTTGTGTTTTCAACAGAAAGCAGCAGCTCAGAACTGGGGGAACGAGACGGAATAGATAAAAACCAAGTATGGAAGGAATTGTTAGTCTCACCATGAGAAGGATAATATCAAATGTTATGTTTGAGTGGAATACCCCTTTAAAGGGTAACCATCACCTCAACCACCCACCAGGCAGTGATCCGATAAACTCCCGACAAGCGGTATCCGTAAGTGCTGGACGTCCCATAGACTCGCACTGTAATATACTTGCGATGCAATTTTATGGAACTCCTGGTAATCCTGTATACCGCTTGCTTCAGCGGCAGAGAATGGATTTGTCAGGAGTTTACTAATATTACCCTTTAAAAAGGATAACATTTCTGCCACCAATAGAGGGAGCTTAAAGGGGTGTTCCACTCAAAATCTTTTACACTAATAAAATTGTAATCAAGCTTTATATATGTGCAGTGTGTTGTGATCATGGCCTCAGCACTGCTTCAGAGCTTTTCCACAGCACTCCTCTTGATGTGACTTCCAGCCACTTAGCAAAGCAGTCATATGACTAGGTCACCCGAGCACTAGTGACGCTGCATGTTGTATCCATCTACAACTTTCCAGGATGTTGACTGAAAAGCTGCAAGTGTCTTTGCTCACGCATATCACATGCACACATAAGGAAGCATAAATAATAATAAGAAGTATATAGGATGTCACTCACCTACTAGCGCTGTAATAAACCTGTTCATAGACAGGGGCTCTAAATGCATAGGTCCCTCGTAGCCAGACTCCAGCTCACTGCGGACATAGTCCCTGAAGAACAGAAATGGAGACAGCCTGTTACATAGAGCCACTTAACACCACCACTTGTCTCCAGTTCAGGTGTGGTTTGCAATTAGGCTCCATTCACTTCAATGGAACTGAGTTGCAAAACCTGCACCCAAACTGGAGACAAGAGTCATGCTGCCTTTGGAAGAAAGTGGCCATGTTTTTCTAACGCTGCATAACCCCTTTACGGAGCCCGTACACCTTATATTAAAGTCGGCTTAACCAGTTGCCAGTATAAAGTATATGAGGGGGGGCTTCCAATTCTTCAGACAGATTATACAGGGGTCGGGCATGCTGGATTTTCGCTGCTTGACCCTTTTGTTCTTAGAGAGATAAGCTGCCAGCAGAGCTGTCTAACTGCAGCTACAATAGAATAGAAAAGAGTCAGAACTCGGCTCTGGTTATCCGTTCACTGTAACCAAGATGTACGGAGAAACTAACAAAGGGGCTTGTGTCATCTGAGTCTTAGGATTCCAGAGGTTGGAAACTTTCTGATCATAAAGAGCTATATCCCTATTGCTGGATCACACCATCAATATTTAACTTTCCATTCCGTTCTTTGAAGCAGTATTCCTCTACCTATGGGCTTTTTACTCGGTACAAAACAGCTAACAGTTATCCGGGCATGCTGGGAGTTGTAGTTATGAAACAGCTGGAGAGCTGGAGTTTGGCACCGACACTGAAGCTACATTAATGGCGTCAAGTGGATATAACTTTTTATTCTTCTTTATGCCCATTAGGCCGGTTCTCACCTGGATATCTGGTGTCCAGCATACAGCAGCACAGCAGTGACTACGTAGAGGTACAGCTTAGCAAGGTGTTGTCGAGGTAAAGTCAGAAGTACCACGCTCAGGATGTAGCCTGCGGGGAGAGAGAACAATCGGTAAGGACAATGTGACCGCAGGGGGTGTAAATGATCAATAGCAGATCTGTCCTGTCAGCAGATCAGGAGACGGAGGCCGGAAAGATGCTGACCTGCAACACAGATCACATAGACAGAAATAACCGGGCAAAGTCTATGCTGCCGTCATAAAACATATTACTGGGCAGCTTCTATTTAAAGAAACATGATAAAACCTACAACATATACAACATGATACCTTTCCTCTAGATAATAGAAAGCTATCGAGTGCAGGACTAGAGTTTACTCCATCTCTAGGGACAAGACGTGTTCCGCTACTAATTCCATCCAGAGAAGACGTCCAGGGCTCTGCCTCGCTTTACTGCTGCAGAAATACAGGTCAGCTTTATCAGCGATGTGTGAATATAACCTTATAGGAAGCCGCAGCTGAAGCTGTCTCTGTAGCTGATCCCTCCAATAGAGAGAGGATGAGAAGAGAGAAGAGGAAGAAGAGAAGGAAAGGAAGCGAGGAGAAGAAGAGGAAGAGAAGTAGATGAGGAGAGGAAAAGAAGGAGAGGAAGAGAAGAAGAGAAGAGAGGAGGAGAGGAAGAGAGGAAGGAGGGGGGAGGAAGCGAAGTAAGAGAAGAAGAGAAAGAGAAAAAGGGGGGGGAGGAAGAAGAGAAAGAGAAGAAGAAGGAGAGTAAGGAAGGAGGGAGGAAGCAAAGTAAGAGGAGAGGAAGAGATGAGGGGAGGAGAAAGACGAAGGAGGGGAGGAGGGGAGGAAGAGCGGAAGGAGGGGGGAGGAAGAGAGGAAGGAGGGGGGAGGAAGAGAGGAAGGAGGGGGGAGGAAGCGAAGTAAGAAGGAGAGGAAGAGATAAGGGGGGGGGGAGAAAGAGGAAGAGAAGAAGAAGGAGAGTAAGGAAGGGGGGAGGAAGCAAAGTAAGAGAAGGAGAGGAAGAGATGAAGGGGGAAGAGAAAGAGGAAGGAGAGGAGGAGAAGGAGAAAGGAAGAGAAGAGGAGGAAGAGAGTAAGGAGGGGGGAGGAAGTGAAGTTAGGAGAGGAGGAGATGAAAGGGGGGGGAGAGAAAGAGGAAGAGAGGAAAAGAAAAGCAGCAGTAAAGGGCGACATGGCTCTCTCTGCTGCCACTAGTGTTTGTGTCAGGAACTGCAGGGCTATCTAAGCCCTGCAGCCCCCCCCCCCCCATACCCCACTCAGATCTAGCACTGCGGCACAGCACTATACATAGCAAGGTCCTAATCCCCTTTTACTGTATATTCTTATATACAGCGAGAGGTGCTTGCTATTACTACTGGTTCTAACACAGTGAGAGGTGATAGTCACTGCTCGCTGTACAGAGGCTGCTGCACACATCAACAATGTCAGGCAGCCTCCCCTTCATGTATATAAGAATAAACAGTACACAAGGGTAATGGGACCCTACTCTGTATAGTGCTGTGCTAGATCAGAGCAGGGGATTGGGAACTGCAGGGCTTAGATAGCCCTGCAGTTCCCGACACAAATGTTTGTGACCACAAAGGGGAAGGTGATGCTAAGAGTCAACGAAAGCATAAGTAAATAAAAAAAAAAAACTATACATTTTGAATAAAGTTATATTACAAAGTAATATATCTTTATGAATGCAATCTATTAGCATTTTTTTTGTCTACAGCAGACGTGTCAAACTCTGGCCCTTCAGCTGTTTTAAAACTACAATTCCCATCATGCCTGGACAGCCAAAGCTAAAGCTATGGCTGTCCAGGCATGATGGGACTTGTAGTTTTGCAACAGCTGGAGAGCCTGAGTTTGACATCCCTGGTCTACAGATTACCCCTTTAAGAACACAATAAAACAATACACCAGAAAAAAAAATTACATTATTGTAAAAGAACCTTCCAAAGTTCAAAACTGGGGCGACGGAAATCTAACAGGTTCATGGTTTGCAATGTCAAAATAGGAAAAATGGCAGCACCCCAATACATTATTATGGGAATTTCCTAATGTTAGAGGTAATATAGTAAGATCATGATATTGTAATATACAGGGTATCAGCGGTATAGTGCAGATTCCCCATGGCCTCAGAGACGGGACCCGGGGCTCCATGCATACATGAATTAGGACAGTGACTAGTACAAGGTATGGCCAAAAGCCAGAAATATATTCTCTAGTGCTGACAGCCTGGAGTGAGATCACACACGGATGTACAGACTCTTAGGGTCCTATTCCATGGGCCAGGGCCCGATCAATAATGTAAACGAGCACCAATCCACTAGATTGGCGCTCGTTTACTGGGCCTATTACACGGCTTGATAATCGTTTAGCGAGGGCTGCAGGGACATCGTTACCGATGTCCTTGCAGCCCTTGTTTATACACCATACTTTACCTAAGCATGTTGCAGGTCTTCTCCTGCGCTCCTTCTTCCTCCCGGTCCTGTGTGCAGCAGCAGCTTCGGTGCGGCCTGTCTGAGTTGACAGACCGCTCAGCCAATCACTGGCCGTGGCGGTCCTGGCCAGTGATTGGCTGAGCGGTCTGTCAGCTCAGACAGGCTGCACCGAAGCTGCTGCTGCTGCTGCTGCACGCGGGACCGGGCGGAAGAAGGAGCGCAGGAGAAGACCCGCAACATGCTTAGGTAAAGTATGGTGCTTGTGGAATCGTGGTTCGCCCACCGCGCATCGCTATTCCACGCAGCCATGCGCGGTCGGTGCACGATGAGTTTAGGTTTGAACCTAAATAAACGATCAACCGATGACATGGTCATCGGCTGATCGTTGTCTCACGGAGCGATAATCGGCCGTTTATTGTGGAATAGGCCCCTTATCCTATATGGACTAGCAGCCTGACTATTCTACTAGATGTCTGAACACAAAGCAAAGGAGGTCCCAAAGGAGCAAAAGGAGGTCCCATAAGGTCCCATAGGCAATGAGTGGGGGGGGGGGGGGGGGGGGGGGTCAAGCGTGCACACCATTTCTCCATTCACAACTGACCTCATCTATTATACACTGTGGATAGGTGATAACCCCCTTAAAAAAGAATTCTTAAAGGGTTTGTTCGTAAAAAAAATAAATAAAAATAAATCTTTCAAATTAACTGGTGCCAGAGATTTGTAATTTACTTCTATTTAAAAATCCAATAGTTATCAGCTGCTGTATGTGCTGCAGGAAGTGTTATTCTTTCCAGTCTGGAAAGCAGGAGAGGTTTTCTATGGGGATTTGCTACTGCTCTGGACAGTTCCTGACATGGACAGAGGTGTCAGCAGAGAGCACTGTGTCAGACTGGAAAGAATACACCACTTCCTGCAGGACATACAGCATCTGATAAGTACTGGAAGTACTTAATAGAAGTAAATTACAAATTTAATATAACTTTCTGGCACCAGTTGATCTGGAGGATTTTTTTTCTTCGTGTACAACCCCTTTAAGTTTAACTAGTAAATGTAGTTTCCTTTCATCCAGAGCACAGTAATTAAAGAACACTTTTTTTTAACCTGTTTAACCAGTAAACTTTTTAATCTCATAGAGAGAGATTACTGTGTTAGGTGATTATCTGAGCGTAGATAAACACATATTGTTAGGGCAATATTTACTGTGCAAACTTAGTGCACACACAGGCCTAGGATCCGGGTGCGGACTGCATGGGGGGTTCTCACTCCACTAGGAAACCTGAGTGATCAGCCCAAAGGGGAGAGAACACTATTCCAACCAAAGGGTTAACGGGCTCCTTCAATGACCCTAGCTGAAAAATATGGGGCTAGGGGGTCACTAGAATGCCAAGAGGCCAGGGGGGGGGGGGAAACCATTCTCTCCATTAAAGGGGTATTTCGGAAAAAAACTTCTTTCAAACAGATCGACCTCAGATAGTTATACAACTTTGTAATTTAGTTCTATTTAGAAATCTCCAGTCTTCCTGTACTTATCAGCTGCTGTATGTCCTGCAGGAAGTGGTGTATTCTTTCCAGTCTAACAAAGTGCTCTCTGCTGCCACCGCTGTCCATAGCAGTAGCAAATCCCCATAGAAAACCTCTCCTGCTCTGAACAGAGGTGGCAGCAGAGAGCACTGTGTCAGACTGGAAAGAATACACCACTTCCTGCAGGACATACAGCAGCTGATATGTACTGGAAGACTTGAGGTTTTTAAATAGAAGTAATTTACAGATCTGTATAACTTTCTGACACCGCTTGATTTGAAAGATTTTTTTTTTTTTGCTGGCGTACCCCTTTAAGTACACCTGCACGCTCAGCTGAACTAAGCATGCAGGTATATGCAGGGTTTGAGAGAAAAACAGCTAGTGGTTGAAAAAGTTAAAAGGATTATAAGTAGCTGATCCGAGGGGGACCCTACCAATTACAACAGAGGAGAATACAGCGGCAGTGTACAGGCACAGGCAGCGCTCCATTCATTGCTGAGCTCCGCTATGTTCAGAGTGACTGAAGCAATGACAATGTGTGCTGCATGATATAAAAGACTTCCATTTTTAGGATCCCAATCCCCCCCCCTATTAGAGAAGATAACCGATCCTTGTACAACTCTGACGCTTACATGTGACAATAGCAATAGCGACAGAGAACGTCCGTTCCATAGTTCTCACTGACTATCTTGTAACGGTCAATATAAAGATGTCACACGCTAATATTACCATAAGAGATCTTAGACCTGGTACATAGAAATACTTACATTTTTCCTAGAGAAACATTTTCCAGGTCACATGGTGGCCTGAAATAACTTTCTGCCATTTAGTGAGGTCTGCTGAGGAATGGAAAACCGAAACAAGCAAATACAGTCAGGAGCGAGGACGGCGCCGGTGGTTTTGGGACATTTCCTCCCCCCCCCCCCCCCCCGTCTCTTGGTTAAAGGCAGAAATAAATTCTCCAGTTCCTAAAGTGACGGCTCTAATAACAGATAATAGAGGGATCAGGCAGGTCAGGGCTCCCTTTATATCTATGACATCCAGCTCTGTACAACACCTCGAGATCAGGCAAATTGTCTCTCTGAAAAGTACACAGCCTAGCGCTTTATCCACAGTCCACACCTATGTATACCTATGGGAAGAAAGCATATGCAAATAGCTCTCACACCACTTATGGCGCGTTTACACAGAGGTATATCTGACTGATTCTCGAAGCCAAAGCCAGGAATGGATTTGAAAAGAGGAGAAATCTCAGTCTTATCTTTATGACCTGTTCTCTGTTTATAGTCTGTTCCTGGCTTTGGCTTCAATGATTGTTGGATAAATCTGTACGTGTAAAAGGATCTTTGGAAACTTGACTGGGGATCTATGCTAAGCCAAGCAATCTCTCCAAAAGGAAAGACTTCCTATCTGCAGACAGCTGTTTCAGGGTTGTTGCCCCTCTTCAGTGTAGAGCAGGGTATTGGCTGGCTAGTCAGAGGTCTATTAACGTGGATGAAAGGGATACTAATTCTCCTTTAGGGTACACTCACACTTACCGGATCCGCAGCAGATTTCATTTAAATAACTGAACACAGCATCAAATCTGCACAATCAAATCTGCCGCAGATCTGATGCGGATCCTGTAGTTGTGAACGCACCCTTAGGGTGCGTTCACGCATACAGGATCTGCAGCAGATTCGAACTTGCAGATTCAAAGCAAATCTGCGCCATCAAATCTGCAGATCCTGTACGTGTTAACGCACCCTAAAGGGAAGCTGTCACTGGGTTTATTGCACCTTAAATGAGGGCAGCATAAACCAGGCATATAAATTTTTAACCAAACGGCGTATTACTTATATAATTTCGCTCAGCCGTTCTCCTAATATGCAGGAGAATAGGATTGCTGGATTCATGTTATTCAGGAGGATATCTCTGGATCAGCTGCACAGAACAATGTAAGTGATACATCATTCTGCTCAGCTTCTCTGTCACTAGTTTATGCTACCCTGAAATAGGATAGCAGAAACATACTGACAGAGTCTCTTTAAGGAGAGTCTGCAAGTGGAACAGGGATGGCCTTCAAGTCTCCACAAGTGTTTATTGCGGACTCTTCTTAAGGAAAGCTAGTAACCCTTTGACCTATACCTACGAGACTAAGAGAGGCTGTGACCTCAGAGGAACCAAAAACCTCAATGGCTGCAGTCCATAGTAATAGCACTTAGAGTGAGTGGGGCTCTCCACAGACAGGGCATGTGCACACTCAGAAATAGACGAGGAATTTGAAGCAAAATCTGCTCTTAGGGTATGTTCACACTACGGAGTACGGGCGTATTCCATAGTGTTAACATACCCTCACGCGGAGATGGAAGAGGCAGCAACCCCCTTCTCCTGGCTCTATGTAATGATTGGTGCGGTGGGGGAGTGAACATCCAGACACCAATCAAAACATGTGACATGTCTGCGACAGGGACACTTCAAGGGTATGGCCACCATGGATACTAAACATCTGACTGTTTGGGGGGACAATTACTGGGACTGCTAAAGCTCCTGTCCAACTAGAGTGATGCTGGGATGGCAAACCATGCCACATAAGGACCTGACAGACCAAGAGGCACAAAAAGCAGACTATACATGTCCAACCCTTCAGGAGGAGGAGGAGGAGAGCCAGTGACCTAGTGATGCCAAATACACACAGAGCGCCAGGAGTCTCCCCCATTGATGACATATGCTGCTGTCCTGCACACCTAAATGTAGCCACAAGGATGCAAACCCGTCCATCTTGTCAACCCGTTCATTCCAGACACAATTTTATGACGCCTCAACCTCTGCTTACAGAGTGTATATATAATACTACATACATACAAATTATATATACATACATACACACACACACACTACATTGGTTGAGTCTCTTTCCCATTACCTTCTAAGCTCATTATATTTGTGTCTATTCGCACCTCTAAAGATTTGTCTCAGTTGTAAGGTTTGTATTTTTTTCTAGAAATAAAATCCTTGGTATCTGGGGGGGGGAAAAAAAAAAAAAAAAGACTAAAACAAGAGTCCAGGGTGTTCTTCAAGGGCTGTAAGAATGAATGTGATAGATGCTGGGGTCTGACCTCTGAGACCTTCACAATTCTGACAATGCACCACCTGTCATGGAGTGTGACACCACAGTGGTAAATCCTTCCCACTCAGGATCGGTCATGCTGCCATAAAGTGGTGGCATATCGCAGTAATATACCATTGGGTATGATACAGGAACGGTCCTATAAAATGTTATAGGGGTATTCTCTCTGAAAAACGCTGAATCTGTCTTTAATAAGCTCCCTCTAGTGGTGGCTACAGGCAACTAAAATGTTGAGTCTTTTCCGGTATACAGCACAGCCCATCAGAGTGTGATAAATGGGACCCCCAACAATCAGCAGGACATACGGAATTCGTTCCAGGTACAGCGGCTCATCCTTAGGGTCCATTTACACAGAAAGGTTATTTGACAGATTATCTGCCAAAGATTTGAAGCCAAAGCCAGAAATGGATTGGAAAAGATGAAAAATCTTTGGCTTTCTTTTACGACCTGATCTCTGTTAATAGTCTGTTTCTGGCTTTGGCTTCAAATCTTTGGCAGATAATCTGTCAGATACTACAGATCAGACCTATTCACTTTAATGGATAGGAAGAATCTCACAATGCAAATTTAAGAAATTTCCTGACTGCCACAAAACAAGTTATCCTACAGGACAGGGAATAACTGGAGGATGGTTGGGGGTCTAAATGCTGGGATCCCCACCAATTGAGAGAAGAGATGTCAACTATCCCAGGTGAATAAAGTGGAGCTTGCTCCATCCATGGGGGCTTCCAAACACTGCCGAGTGTGTGCAAAGGGTGGAAGCCACATAGGGAATAAATGGAGAATTATGAGGTTAATCAGCATCTATAGGTCAGGGGTCAAACTCGCTGCCGTCCAGCTGTTGCAAAACCACAATTCCCATCATGCCTGGACAGCCTCCGGAATTGTGGTTTTGCAACAGCTGGAGGGCGGCGAGTTTGACCCCTGACCTGTAGGGAAACCTTAGAAGGAAGGACTCACCGACATAATGCATGTTAAGCGCCAGGTACTTGAACTGGAAGAGAGGGTTGTTATTGAGGTTACTTCTTTGGATCTGCTGAAAAAAAGAGCTGACGTCCCATCTGTACAAGACATCGAGCAGCATGATGCTCGGCACCCGCAGGGCCACATTCAACATGGCCTCCAGTTTCTCTTTTGCCCCCATGCTGGTTCCCTTTGGAGCGAGTTGTCAATAAGCTGTGAAGGAAAGAAAAAAAAAAAAAAAACAATGAGAGGTGTAAGCGATCACAAGCAGATCCTCGGAGGATTACACCGCACTATAGATAGAAGGTATGAAAGCTCGGCACTTCTAACTTTAGCATGGGCCCAAATATCCAAGGAATTAGAGACGCAGCCTTATAACATTCCTACAAATGATTTATAGCCTAAGATGGAGAACGCCATCCTCAGCCACTATCACTTTAGGATAGGAAAACCCCTTTAAGTTTAGGGTTTCTAAGTTAAAAGGCCACTCCAGCAAAAGTCCCCCCCCCCCCCAAAAAAAAAATTAACTGGTTTTTAGAAAGTTATAGAGATTTGTAATTTACTTCCATTTCACTATCAGCTGCTGTATGTCCTGCGGGAAGTGGTGGATTCTTTCCAGTCTGACACGGTGCTCTCTGTTGCCACCTCTGTCCAGAGCAGTAGCATATCCACATGGAAAACCACTCCTGCTCTGGACAGTTCCTGACATGGACAGAGGTGGCAGCAGAGAGCACTGTGTCAGACTGGAAAGAATACACCACTTCCTGCAGGACATAAGGTAGCTGATAAGTACTTGCTGGAAGACTGGATATATTTTTTTAAATAGAAGTAAACTACAAGTCTATATAACTTTCTGAAACCAGCTGATTTAAAAGAAAAAGATTTTTCACAACAGGGGTCCACAACTGGCGGACCGCGGAGACCAGCTGTCCGGACCCCTTCTGCAGCTTAGTATAGCTGTATACTGAGCTGAGCTCTGCACAGTAACTATGAGCTCATAGTTACCGTGCGGCAGCACTGACAGAGAAGGAGCCATTGGCTCCCTCCCTGTCAGTCACTCTTGTGGCCGCAGCGGTGACAAGAGGCCGCTCTGTCCTGTTTCTGGTTTCGGCGCTTGAGTGACGTCACTGGAGCGCTGACGCCAGGACAAGGGGAGAGCGGCCTCTAGTGACTGCTGCAGTGCGACCACAAGAGGGGAAGAGAAGAGGAGACGCCGGACCCAGGTGAGTACAAGTGTTTGGTGTTTTTTATGTTATACTATATGGGAAGGGGGAGCACAGGGAATCTATATAATAAAGGGAGCACACAGCTGGGGAAGTGGACCTTCACTAAGGGTACTATTAGACGGGCCGATGGGGGCCCGATAATAATTGCAAACCAGCGCCGATCAGCTAGATCGGCGCTTGTTTACTGGGCCTATTACACGGCCCGTTAATCGTTTAACAAGGGCTGCAGGGACATAGTTACCGATGTCCCTGCAGCCCTTGTTTAAACATTATACATTACCTGTCCAGGTTGCAGGGCTCCTCTTCCTCTGTGCTTCTCCCCGGGTCCGTACACTCCAGCTTCAGAGTGTCCTGTCTCAGCTACCAGGTCACTCAGCCAATCACTGGCTGCGGTGGTCCCGGCCTGTGATTGGCTGAGCAGCTTGTCAGCTGAGACAGGACACTCTGAAGCTGGAGCGTGCGGGACCCGGGGAGAAGCACAGAGGAAGAGGAGCCCTGCAACCTGGACAGGTAACGCATATCGTCAGTCGCCGGCCGCGCACCGCCATTACACGTAGCGATGCGCTGTCGGCGCCTGACAATTATAGGTCAGAACCTATATCAACGAACAGCCGATGACAACGATCGTTGTCTTTATTACACAGAACGATAATCGGCCGATTATCGTTCGGTCTAATAGTACCCTAAAAGTTGTTGAGTACCCCTGCTTTACAGTAAGGCTGGAGGTCATGTCCCCCTGTGCTGTGGGTTTACTACTATGCCTATGGCTGACCACAGACAGCGACGCCTGGAAACGGGACTTCCCGCCACAACGCTGCAGAACGTTACGTCTGGCTTCTTAATGTTATCTTACAGACATCACTGAGGAAAGTTCAAAGACTCAAAAAATCGACTCCTGTACGAGTCGGATAAGGAGGCCTCTGTCTGCACACAAACCTCTAATGTAGCAGGGCTGAATATGACAGAAGGTTCGTTTACCTGTCTGCGGCTCTCATACTACAACTCCCAGCATGCCGCGTTCACCATACAGTATTACCACCCCCATAGCTTTATTCTGCTGCTCAATACCAACTTCATCTCTTTTCCTACATTTTTTCTACCATAACAGAATAATATCAAGAGCTGGAACTAGTTTCTTTCCCCCATCAGTCGTCTTACTTGTACTTTTCATCTGCACCATGTCAGTGTATAAATCACACGCGCGCACACAGCTTTCTGGTTGCTTTATGGCACGCAACAGAATCAGTAAACAGACGTCGCAGCGCTGACTTTTTTTTTTTTTGTAGATCAACTGGTGTCTGAAAGTTATACAGATTTGCAATTTACTTCTATTTAAAAAAAAAAAATCTCCAATATGTATCAGCTGCTGTATGTCCTGCAGGAAGTGGTGTGTATTCTTTCCAGTCTGACAGTGCTCTCTGCTGCCACCTCTGTCCATGTCAGGAACTGTCCAGAGCAGTAGCAAATCCTCATGGAAAACCTTTCCTGCTCTGGACAGTCCCTGTCATAGACAGATGTGGCAGCAGAGAGCACTGTGTCAGACTGGAAAGAATCCACCATTTCAGGACATACAGCAGCTGATAAGTATGGGAAGACTGAAGATAAATTACAAATCTATATAACTTTCTGCCATCAGCTGATTTGAATTTTTTTTTCTCCTTTACAAAACTACAATTCCCATCATGCCTGGACAGCCAAAGCTAAAGCTTTGGCTGTCCATGCATGATGGCAATTGTAGTTTTGTAACAGCTGAGGGGCCGAAGTTTGATATCCCTGGTGTAGATGAAGAGAGACCCCTTCTCTTACATGAGCTGTGAGGGCCAGAGACCCCACATAATCCCGGCCTTATACTCACTTATACACCTACTAAGACTCGGGCATCCCAGGAGTGGCCCGACAACAAACAACAACCAACGCTGCATGAAGCCAATGGCAAAAGAATGACATGCAACACCTGAACACATAAAAAATCTGATCTCTGAAATGTGATATAACAAGCGGGGAGATCCCAGCGGAGCGCGGCGGCGGCTCCTGTAATAGCTGATGGGAAGTTTGTTCTTAATAAATGGAAATGGAGCACAAGCTGCCAACTCAGCCATTATATAAGAGGGAAGTTTACTCCAACGTGAGACGGGCGAAAAGATTACAGCGACAATGGAGACGAGCGCCGAAAGATACACAGGGATCAACCATCACCACGGGGACGGCTGCGTACAGGCATAATCTGCAGGCTGCGGAGGAGGGGACAGGCACTGCGCCACCGGGGCCGCCGAGGGGACAGGCACTGCGCCACCGGGGCCGCCGAGGGGACAGGCACTGCGCCACCGGGGCCGCCGAGGGGACAGGCACTGCGCCACCGGGGCCGCCGAGGGGACAGGCACTGCGCTACCGGGGCCGCCGAGGGGACAGGCACTGGGCTACCCCGTGTAACAGGTGTCATACACTTCTTCCCAATCCGCATCTCATCTCATGATGGTGCTGCAGCCTCCAGAGCGCAGTGCCCGTCCCCTCAGCGGCCTCCGCGGCGCAGTGCCCGTCCCCTCAGCGGCCTCCGCGGCGCAGTGCCCGTCCCCTCAGCGGCGCAGTGCCCGTCCCCTCAGCGGCGCAGTGCCCGTCCCCTCAGCGGCGCAGTGCCCGTCCCCTCAGCGGCGCAGTGCCCGTCCCCTCAGCGGCCTCCGCGGCGCAGTGCCCGTCCCCTCAGCGGCCTCCGCGGCGCAGTGCCCGTCCCCTCAGCGGCCTCCGCGGCGCAGTGCCCGTCCCCTCAGCGGCCTCCGCGGCGCAGTGCCCGTCCCCTCAGCGGCCTCCGCGGCGCAGTGCCCGTCCCCTCAGCGGCCTCCGCGGCGCAGTGCCCGTCCCCTCAGCGGCCTCCAGAGCGCAGTGCCCGTCCCCTCAGCGGCCTCCAGAGCGCAGTGCCCGTCCCCTCAGCGGCCTCCAGAGCGCAGTGCCCGTCCCCTCAGCGGCCTCAGAATCCAGGAGTTGGAGTCTCCTATGTGTCACCAAGTCTAGGGGGAGGAGCCCTCTTCCATGTCACATACAGAAACTTCCATGTTACGTGTAGAAGGAGGAGTCTTCTTCCATATATCACACTCAAGAGTCTAAGGGGAGGAGTCTTCTGTCATCTCACACAAAGTCTAAGGGGAGTGGTCTTCCATATGTCACCTACAGAGTCTAGGGGGAGGAGTCTTCAAAATACTACACAGTCTAGGGGGAAGTGTCTTCCATAGGTCACCTACTTACAAGGGGGAGGAGTCTTCCAAATATTACAGAGTCTAAAGGGAGGAGTCTTACACATATCACACACAATCTAGGGGGGGTTTCCATGTCACACAGAGTCCAGGGTGAGGAGTCTTCCACAGATCACACACAGAGTCCAGGGTGAGGAGTCTTCCACAGATCACACACAGAGTCCAGGAGGAGGAGTCTTCCACATCCACACACAAGTCTAGGGGGAGGAGTCTTCCACAGATCACACACAGAGTCCAGGGGGAGGAGTCTTCTACATACACAGCGTCCAGGGGGAGGAGTCTAGGACAGTGTTCCCCCAACCTGTGGCTCTCCAGTAACTCTATAACTACACCTCCCATCATGTGCTGGCAGCTGTGGCCTCTGGGAGTTGTAGTTCTGCACAGTTGGGGGTGAGTGGTGTAAGGGAAGGGGCCCCGGCAGTATGGCCCCCCTGCAGGCCCCTCAGCCCGGGCAGCAGAGCAATGACCGTCAGTAACCCCGCCGCCCCCTCCCCCGTACCTGTCTGCGTCTCCTCACTGTCTCCCGGGCTGCATAGCAGAGGCCTCGGCCCTCTCTCCGCCCGCGTCACACAGCACAGCGCCTCCTGCTGACGGCTCGCACCGGCCTGCACACCGGGCCCTCGTCCCTCTGCAGTACCGCTGTGCCCAGCTCGTCTATGTGACGGATTTCCGGCCACCACGATCCTCCGGGCCGTTCACGAACTGCACATCCACACACAGCCCGCAACCCGCCCACAATAACAAACAGGCGGCTCTGCGCCTGCGCGCTCAGCACAGCCCGGCCAACCCCGCCCACATACTGGCACCGCGAGCCACAGGCGTGTGACAGCCGGCGCATGCGCACACACGGCCCCTGCCAGACGATGGCTGTGCGGCCATACACCCTGTATATTATAGGAGCTCAGCAGTTAATTCAGTTTATATGACCACAAGGTCACCAACCTACTGACTATACTTGTTATCTTTCCGAGATTTCATTTACCTTTCATGATTCCTTATAAATCTCTATAATTTATCCTAATATATAACGTGGCAGCGCCACCCCTGTCCTCAGGTCGTGTGTGGTATTACAATTCACCTCCATTCAATTCAAAGAAACTGATCTGCAATACTGCTGTTTCTCATAGAAAGCGGCCATGTTTTTCTAAGCCTGGATAACCCCTTTAATGTTTTTAGAACACTGACACCTTTCCGAAAAGTCCCTAGGATTCTTATTGTTAGAATAGGTGACAGTCCGGCCTCAGGGGGTAATAACAAACGATACTAACCCAGACCCCCAACGGCTCTGGGATCTTCACCAGAGCAGACATCACGCTCTGGATGATGGACTGGCCGTTCAACTAGTCAGTGACTGGACTAGCGGTGTGTGGTGGGACTGGCCGTCAGAAGGCATTTTCCCCCTGAGTTATCATAATGCACTGGCCGCTCAGCCAATCAGTGACTAGAGCAACGCCCTGTCCCGTGACCAGCCCATCATGTCAGCTCCAGAGCCCAGTGAAGGGCCCGCGATCGGTTCCGCCGCTCACCGCAGGAACGGGGAGAGGTAAGTGAATACCTGTAATCGATTTCCCCCCACTGCCAGATTTGTATGTGTATGTCATTAAAGGGGAACTCCACATAAGGATGTGGATTTCTATTAAAAGTACATTAAAAGTTATATAGATGTGTCTATACAATGTATTACCGTATCTGTACGGTTCTGCCACACTGGTAGCTGGTAGAGATCCAGGAAGTGAAGAAAAGTGGCCCCTGTGCCAAACCACATTGTCTCCTGCTCCCTCTGCTCTCCCACCCTAGGAGACAAATCTTCCATGCCTCTGTCTCACATTGTGTGTGCTTGCTGAGGACAGGCTGATGATGCAGAGAGGGGGCAGGGCGTGATGTCACAGTAGGCGGGGCTTGATCCCCCAATCCCCTGAGTGATTAACCAGCTTCTGCAACTTCACTGATGCAGAATTGTGCAGTGAAATTAGGGCTGTGTTCACACATGTTGGAGTTTTCTTGCAGTACTGCAGCGTATTCACAGAAATGATGCAGTTACACAATTAGATGGTGCTAAACGGTACAGAGGATCAGAGCCGGCTCTGCCAATCCCACCCAGAGAAAAAACAAGGCATAAACAGTATATACCATGTAAGGTTGGGTTCACACTACGAAATTCTCGCGGATAAACTCTGCGGAATTCCGCAGTATGTCCGCGCGCACGTCCGCGCGCCTTTCCGCCGACTCCATAGACACCATTCTATGGGCCGACGTATTCCACTATCCGCCCAAAGAAGTGACATGAGTTTATCCGTGAGAATTCCTCAGTATGAACCCACCCTAAGGGTATATGCACACTGCGGAATGGCGATGAAAAACCCGTTGCAAATTCCGAGCTCGCAGCCGCCAGCGGACTGATGAGGGCGAGCGCCTCTCACCCATGTCATAGACTCCATTCTATGCACGTTTATTCTTTAGACAGAGTGCGGAATCCGCCCACAGTAGAGGTTTTCTATAGGGATTTGCTACTGCTCTAGACAGTTCCTGACAGGGACAGAGGTGGCAGCAGAGAGCACTGTGTCAGACTGGAGAGAATACACCACTTCCTGCAGGACAAACAACAGCTGATAAGTACTGGAAGACTTGATATTTTTTAAATAGAACTAAAATACAAATCTCTATAACTTTCTGATACCAATTACCAAAACTATATTTCCCTCTGTAGTACCCCTTTAAGCGAGTTACATACATAGAGAACAATGTCTATAATAAAGCCTAGTGCAAAATAAGTTTTCAGCAGCAACATCCCCCATTCTCTATTAGATCCTCTTATATGACAAGACTGGTAGAGAGGACTGGCGATAATTACAGCCAGTAAAAGTATGAGGCATAATGGGAGGCTATGACGTTTTGGGGAACATTGGCACATACTGTAATGCCGCCAAGGTAAAATAGGTCACCATGAAAGTGATGAAATAGTTCCTGGCATGGAGTAAGTCGTTTATTACACTGTGGTTACAGGGCCGATTCTGGGGTCTGTGCCGCCTGAGGCAAACCTCAGGCTGCCGCCCCCCTCACTGGCACTCGAACCCCATCCGCCCCCAACCCCCCCCCCCCCCCCCCGCGCGCTCCCGCGGCAAGTCCACCACCAACATACACTACCGCCCCCACCTCACTGGAACACCCAGGGGCCGCAGCCGCCGGACCTCTTCAAGGCGGATCTGCCGCTTTAAAAGTAGGGGGCTCCGCTACCACTAGCTGTTCTAACCAGTCCATTGAGCTTCCGGGACAGGTCACCTGATGCACGCCGGCCCCGTAAGCTCACAGCTCCAGCCCCGCGCGCCGCACCTCTCTAGTCTCCTGCTCAGTGGCATACATGTAACCGCTGACCGCACAGGACCGCGGAAGAGGTGCGGCGCACGGGGCTGGAGCTGTGAGCTTACGGGGCCGGCGTGCATCAGGTGACCTGTCCCGGAAGCTCAATGGACTGGATAGAACAGCTAGCGGTAGCGGAGCCCCCTGCTTTTAAAGCGGCAGATCCGCCTTGAAGAGCTCCGGCGGCCGCGTCCCCTGGGTGTTCCAGGGAGGTGGGGGCGGTAGTGTATGTTCTGGAGGGGCCCGGCAGGCGGCCCTACAACTGATAATCTGGGCGGCCCAGTGGGCATTTGCCCGGTCCGCCAGATTATCAGCCGGGCATGCCGCCCCCTGCAGGACCGCAAAATCTGCCGCCTGAGGCGGAATACTCATTCCGCCTCATGGCAGAAGCGGGCCTGTGTGGTTACAGACTATGTTGAAAAGTTGGAGACATTATAGACGTCGAGGATTTTTGGGAAAGATACCAATGTACTAAACTAATATAGTTGTCGATCGCTGCCTGCCCTGCCATAGTGACAGCCGGGTGCTGGCAACCCACAGTTCCACTTCTGTAGAGTAAATTTTTTTACGCCTTTTTTAGTTTTCAGTGGTTAATACTGTTGTTGTTCTTGTTTGTATCCTAATGGACCTTTTACACGGGACGATTATCGTTCGTTTTTGCGCGATAACGATCGAATTGGAACGATAATCGTACGTGTAAACGCAGCGAACGATCAAACGACGAGCAAAAAATAGTTCATTTTGATCTTTCAACATGTTCTCAAATCATCGTTGATCGTTGGTAAAAAATTTGCAGATCGTTCAGTGTAAACATTCTTTCAGCGACTTCACCTATGTGTGAGATAGGCTTAAACGATCGCATAGCGAATTTTCCGTACGATGTATCGTTCCGTCTAAACGCTCTAATCGTTATAAAAAAACATTGTTCATTCAAAAACGTTAATCGTGCGATCGGGCGAATTATCGCACCGTGTAAAAGTACCATAAGGCTATGTTCACATTTGGTAAGAGACCGGTCTCAGAAAGATCATCCCAGCCGGTACTGCAGTACCGGCTGGATGGTCTTTAGCGCCGCTGAGTTCTGATGCAGGCTCATCCGTGTGCGCCTGCATCACAACTCCCCACTGCACACAACGGAGCGTGCGGCCGGAGCCGTACGCTCCATTGTGTGAACTGACAGGGTTTTCTGCGGCTGCTATCCAGTAAATAGAGGCCGCAGAAAACTGACGTGTCAGTTTCTCGCGGCGCCGCTAGGGATCCCGGACAGAGCATATACACATGGGGGAAGATTTATCAAACATGGTGCAAAGTGTTGAAATAGTGAAACTGGCTCAGTTGCCCCTAGCAACCAATCAGATTCCACCTTTCATTTTCCAAAGAGTCTGTGAGGAATGAAAGGTGGAATCTGATTGGTTGCTAGGGGCAACTGAGCCAGTTTCACTTTACACCATGTTTGATAAATCTCCCCCTATGTGTATACACTCTGGCCGGGATTCCCTCAGGCTGCAGCACTACGAAAGTACAGCAGAAATCTGCGATTTCTGCGGAACTTACGTAGTGTGAACATAGCCTAATAGTGCGTTTACACAGGCAGATTTATCTGACCGATTTTTGAAGCCAAAGCCAGGAATGGATTGGAAAAGAGGAGAAATCTCAATATTTCCTTTACAACCTGTTCTCTGTTTATAGTCTGTTCCTGGCTTTGGCTTCAATAAACTGTCAGATAAATCTACCCTACTCCTCCCACACCCTATAGCATATTGATAGATTGGCCTATCATACTCTGTACTATAAGGAACCTGTGATTTTGTGGGCACTGCCATGTACCTGTGTGATCGTGAGCAGCTGCATCACAGCCGCAGTTCTCCTCTAAAAGCTGAAATCAGAGAAACCTCCTGAGACTCCCCAAGTGATGATGTAAGGAGAGACGGATGGGATATGTTGGATTTCTTCTGCTTAACCCTTTGTTTAGCGCTGTCTGGCAGCGGCTCCTCCCGCCACATGGCGGCGCCAAATGTTCATGTGCATGGAGAGATTGGAAGAGATGGCTGAAAGAAAGTTTGTTTTATTTGCATTTTTGTCACATTTATAAGGGTGGTATTACACGTGGCGATTATCATTTGGAAAAATTGTTAGATCGTTCGGATTTGAACAATAATCATTTAGTGTAATAGCAGACAAAGATTCAACGACCAACGAGAAATTTGGACCTATTTTTATCGTTGATCGTCTGCAAATTGTTCGCATGTAATAAGACGTTGTTCGGCCGTTCGCAGTAGTGAAGACAGGAGGACCGCAAGAACGATCATAAGTAACGATCATCGTTCCGTGTAACTTGGTGAACGATTTCAGGTCCTTCAACAGAGCGGTCGTTGATCGCCGAAAAATCATGGTGTAAAGTGAAACTGGCTCTGTTGCCCCTAGCAACCAATCAGATTCCACCTTTCAATTTCCAAAGAGTCTGTGAGGAATGAAAAGTGAAATCTGATTGGTTGCTAGGGGCAACTGAGCCAGTTTTACTTTACACCATGAGGGAGATTTATCAAACATGGTGTAAAGTAAACCTGTCTCAATTGCCCCTGGCAACCAATCAGATTCCACCTTTCATTCCTCACAGACTCTTTGGAAATTGAAAGGTGGAATCTGATTGGTTGCTAGGGGCAACTGAGCCAGTTTCACTTTTACACCATGTTTGATAAATCTTTCCCTAAGAGTAGCTGTCGCTTTAAGAAGCTTTGATATGTCATAGAAACGTGTGATAACGATTGATGGTGGGGGTGCAGGTACTAAGACCCCTGCCGATTGCTATAATGAAGGGGGAAAAACACTCAGCTTCATGCTGGATGCTCCTAGTTCGCTGAATACAAGTTCTATAGAAGGTCTATGAGCCTGAGCGATGGGAGACAGCACTTGGCTCAGCACTTCTCTCTCCTTGTTTTAAAGCGTACCTATTAGTTTAGAGACATCTCAGTGGTTTCTATTGGCGGGGGTCCGGGTGCCAATCACCAGCAGCATGCGCTATGCCCCTTCATCTCCGCTCTCACTGCTAAAGTAGCAGAGGGCGGAATTACAATGGAGTCTATGGAACTTCCAGCAATCGCATCTACCGTAAGTTCCATAGACTCTATTATAATTCTGTCTTCGGCTACATTAGCAGTGAGAGCGGAAATGAAGATACAGATTTTGCGCTGCTGAGTGCGTCTGCCCCTTTGTTCTAGCAATTGGCAGGGGTCTCAGCACCCGGACACCCACCGATACCAACCTCTGACATTTGGCTATGATATATCAGAAGTTCGGGGGGGGTAAAAAAAAATCATTACGGCAGGGTGTCGGGGGAAAGTAAAAAAGAAGTTATAGTCCCCTGTCCCTGCACCCACACAGAGCCGCCTTCCGCTCCTGGTCCCCAGACGGCTTTCTTCTAAACTCCCCGCTGGCTATGTTATGCCCCAGCTGACGGATGCCTCATTCAGCCAATCAGTGACTAATGGTGCGTTTACACAGACAGATTTATCTGACAGATTTTTTAAGCCAAAGCCAGGAATTGATTAGTAAAGTGGAGAAATCTCAGTGTTTCCTTTATAATCTGTTCTTTGTTAATAGTCTGTTCCTGGTTTTGGCTTCAAAAATCTGTCACATAAAACGCACCATTAGGTGGGACATCGCTGCAAACACGGATTGGCTGAGCAGGCTGGATCCCTTCCGTCTGTGATGTCGAACCCGGGTCGTGACATACCCAGTCCTGAAGAGAAGATGCAAAAGAAGAGCCGGTGGAGCCTCATTGAAGAGTCTTGAAACACAGGACTTGAAACAGCCAGATATCCCTCCGGTAAGGACCCAGCCAAGGGGTGGCTCCTGTAAGGAAACCACCAAAACCACCATATTAAGTGGCCCTATTAGTCAATGTAATGACAAGGGAAAACCCAAGGCCAGGTATCAATCCACATATAGCTGTTTCAGGGTGTTGCCCCTCATCAGTGTGGAGCAGGATTCTGGCTAGGTGGGAGCAATGCCTAGTAGAGCCATAAGAGAAACAGATCGTCGATCTCAGGAAGACCAGCCAAACGATAACATTGCCGGCTGCTAGTGAAAGCGCTCAATGCAGTGAAATCCTAGGTGCATTGCCTACTAGGAAACATGATCATGCAAAAGAAGAGCCTGTGGAGCCTCATTGAAGAGTCTCGAAACACAGGACTAGCCAGATATCCCACGGGAATGACCCAGCTAAGGGGTGGCTCCTCTCCTTTCTCTTATGGCTCTACTAGGCATTGCTCCCACCTAGCCAGAATCCTGCTCCACACTGATGAGGGGCAACACCCCAAAACAGCTGTATGTGGATGGATATCTGGCCTTGGTTTTCCCTTGTCATTACATTGACTTATAGGGCCACTTAATATGGTGGTTTCCTTACAGGAGCCACCCCTTGGCTGGGTCCTTCCCGGAGGGATATCTATTTTATTTCCCTGCCCTTAATGATTTTTTAACAACATCCCCCCCCACGGGCTTCTCCTTTAAATGATAGATATATATATATATATATATATATATATATATATACACACACACACCAGCCAGGCCCGTGTTTAGAGCAGAGCGGTCGTCGGTAACCTCAGGCTGTCAACAATGGGGGAGAAAGAGCAACATATCAGGAGGAGACAAGTTTGCTAAATGACTGTAAATCTGAGGGCCATTCCTGCCATGAGGCAACATGAGTTTATTGCTCAGGCAGCAGATTTACAGAATGCCTGAGGGGCGGCATGTTCTATGCTGTGGCTGCTACACATTGACCCTATGACCTGTAAATGATAGCTGGACACTGACATAGAAAGCAAAGAAGTCAGGACTACAAACACACTGCAGGTATTGTCATATGCGTCAGACAGAAAAAGTGATCACTAACCTTCTATACAGAGCACAAGGTGTAATGGTAGTATGACCATGAAGAAGATCACCAGGAGTAGTCACAATGCATTGGTTCTTGTATATGGCAGATGCTTTTATTTTATTATTTGGGGGAGCAATGGTGGGGCCGGATTGTGTGTGCACTTATTGTTATAAGCTTATGATTATACTCACCGCATTCGTGTCAACCCCCGGCGGCCATCTTGGGACAATGACGACATCTTCGTTGAACCGCTCCAGCCGTCCCTCATTGACAGCTTATGTTTTCACTCCTAAGGCCAAAAATGGCCTCTAAGGAGCTAATCCCCTTTTAAAATTGGATTAGATTGTGAGCCATGTTGTGTACATGGCCTGAAGTGACTAGGGACAATCTCTGTACGGCACTGTGGAATATGTTAGCGCCATTTTGCCTCAAATATGAACGCTGCTTCACACAAACCAATCAGAATTAAGCTTTTCATTTCACAACTTGAAAATCTGACTTCTGATTGGCTGTTACTAACGTACATCAAGGCAACCAATCAGAGCTCAGCTTTGAGCCCTGGTAAAAAAAAGAAAGCAGAGCTCTGATTGGTTATTGGCTATGAGTAACAAAGACCGTTTGTCTTGATTGATTGATACACCTGCTCCCTCTATTTCTATTGAACCACATGACCGGTGAGGCGTCAGCTGCCACCTGGGATATGTAGTTCTGGAGTAGATCACGTGTCAGCACCTGGTAGTTTCAGGAAGCGTCACCATGACTACCGGGCACTGCAGCCAGTGACGCAGTCAGACGTCATTCGTACGTCACATCCGCTCTGTCTCGCTGTGTTGTTGTCTTGAGGCGCCGGTGCCGGCTATTACATGGCAGTGCCCCGTGTGTGTGTATAGGCGGCCGGCACTGATGCTGTAGCGCCCCCCTTCGGTACAGGACTTCCACTGACATGGCCGGGATCCCCGATTCCAAGGCGATGACCCTATCCTTGATCATCAAGTGGGGCGGCCAGGAGTTCCCGTTGTCTGCCCTGTCTGAGGAGGACACGGTGATGGATCTGAAGCATTCCCTCAAGAGCCTCACCGGGGTCCTGCCGGAGCGACAGAAACTGCTGGGCCTTAAGTATAAGGGTGAGATGAGGGGCAGCCCCTGGGTCCTAGTGCCCCCGGATAGCATTGCCACAATGGCCGCAGGGCATGCTGGGAGTTGTAGTTTAGGTACTAAAAACACCTATGACCTGGGATCAGTGGGAATCCAGAATCTGCACCAACCAAATCAGGGTGGCCTATGTGATTATGGGCTCCTAACCTTCTGTCAATGATCATGATTAACTCCCCCTTCCCAAAAATCATGATGGATTGCTCCCCCCTCTCAAGCCAGTGGTACAGTCCACCCGCCCCGAACAGCAATAATGTGTTATACTGATACCCCCACTTCCCAGTGATCATAAGAAAACAGCGTCTCCCCCCATTACGCCAAGACAATGGTTCAGGCTGACAGTGGATAGTCATCCCAACCGGGCTGACTACATGACGCCCCTCGCTAGTGATCATGATGGGCAGGCTGCGCCCCCCTCAATTCCCTACGCTAATGGTCCATACCAGCACCTATTGCCCCCCCCCCCCCCTTCATTGGTTATGGTTGACCCCATTTACATAAACCATAATGGACAGCTATCCCCCCCCCCCTTTTCCCCAGGTCAGCACCAGTCCCCCCCATTGGTTATGGTTGACCCCATTTACATAAACCATAATGGACAGCTACCCCCCCCCCCCCTTTTCCCCAGGTCAGCACCAGTCCCCCCCCATTGGTTATGGTTGACCCCATTTACGTAAACCATAATGGACAGCTATCCCCCCCCCTTTTTTCCCCAGTCCAGCGGTCCAGGCCAGCACCAGTTCCCCCCCATTGGTTATGGTTGACCCCATTTACATAAACCATGATGGAAAGCTACCCCTCCCCCTTTTCCCCAGGTCATCACCAGTCCCCCCCATTGGTTATGGTTGACCCCATCTACATAAACCATAATGGACAACTATCCCCCTCCTTTTTTCCCCAGTCCAGCACCAGTCCCCCCCCCCCATTGGTTACGGTTGACCCCAGTTACATAAACCATGATGGACAGCTACCCCCCCCCCCCCTTCCTTTTCCCCCAATCCAGTGGTCAAGGCCAGCACCAGTTCCTCCCCCACCACCACCATTGGTTATGGTGGACTGGCTGACACCCCCATTTACATAAACCGTGATGGACCACTCCCCAATCCAGTGGTCCAGTCCATTGGATATGCTATCTACCTCCACCAGTGATTATGAGTCATCATGTAGACCATCTGTTCCCCCAGTTCTCCACGCTAGAGGTCCCACCAGTGATCTTGGTTGACTGGCCAACAACCCCATTGCCTGTGATCACAGCCCCCCTAGGCCCACTCGTGATGACCCCCCCAAACCAGAGCCAATGGCCTTATTACTGACCACCCCCCTTTCCTAGTGATCACAATGGAGCAGCTGTGCTTCCCAGTTCCCAACCCATTGATCTGGTTACCCATCACCCCCACCAGTAATCCCCAGACCAGTAGGAGAGAACTAATAGGAAGATAAAGCCACATGTCATAGAATCCCTCCATTGTTGTATAGTCATGTGATTAGACAGTGATTGTGAATTGTTCCCATCAGCAGTACTCATGCATTGATATACGTTTCAGGTAAACCGGCGGATAACAGCGTGAGGCTGGGCGTCCTGAAATTAAAACCAAATACAAAGATTATGATGATGGGAACCCGGGAAGAGAGCCTGGTAAGTATGCCTGCTGTATATACCCTGCTGTATACTGCTATATTCCCTATGGCTTTATACCTGGGCCATAGAAGACATTGGGGGAGATTTATCAAACATGGTGTAAAGTGAAACTGGCCCAGTTGCCCCTAGCAACCAATCAGATTCCACCTTTCATTTTCCAAAGAGTCTGTGAGGCATGAAAGGTGAAATCTGATTGGTTGCTAGGGGCAACTGAGCCAGTTTCACTTTACACCATGTTTGATAAATCTCCCCCAATGTCTGATATATAAAGCTCTGCTTCATTGTAAATCAGGGATGGGGAACCTTCTGCCCTCAAGATGTTGCAAAACTACAATTCCCATCCTGCCTGGGCAGCCAAAGCTTCATCTGTCCAGGCATGATGGGAATTGTCGTTTTGCAACAGTTGGAGAGCCGAAGGTTCCCCATCCCTCTTGGAAATTGTCAAAAAATATTTGCAGTAGCAATTTCTTCCATTGCATGTGAGCAGCTTTGTAGAAACCCCGATCCACGTAGAGAAGCTGCGGATTAGCCCCATTGAATGACAATAAGACTAATCCTTTGTTCCCTGCCAGAAACCAGAAGGCAGATATACCTGTTAGTATGTAATATCCTTAAAGAGCTGCTATTATTTGTAATAACAAGAGTCAAAGGTTATTACAAATGACGGCAACGCTTTAAAGCGTCTGTCACTTTAAAACTTTAGATACGTCACACAAAAGTTTTGATCGGCTGAGGTCTGGGCGATTGTCTCGTCTCGCTGTGATCATCATCTCGCTGCAGGAAATGCACAAAGGGCCAAAGGACATTAAAGGGGTACTCCTTTATATAGAAAAGGATTCTTTACAGTTAGAGTAGTAATATGGGCTGTAGTATGGGCTGCCTTAACTGTAAAGAATCCTTCCTACCTTTAAAGGGGAACTCTGGCGATTTTTCTTTTTCTTTTTTTTTCAAATCAACGGGTGTCAGAAAGTTATACAGAATTGTAATTTACTTCTATTTAAAAATCTCAAGTCTTCCAGTACTTATCAGCTGCTGTATAGCCTGCAGGAAGTGGTGTATTCTTTCCGGTCTGACACAGTGCTCTCTGCTGCCACCTCTGTCCATGTCAGGAACTGTCCAGAGCAGGAGAGGTTTTCTATGGGGATTTGGACAGTTCCTGACATGGACAGAGGTGGCCAGCAGAGAGCACTGTGCCAGACTGGAGAGAATACACCACTTCCCGCAGGACATACAGCAGCAGATAAGTATGGGTAGACTTGAGATTTTTAAATAGAAATAGATGACAAATCTATATAACTTTCTGACAGCAGAAAATAAAATTTGCAGCAGTTTCCCTTTAAAGGTAGGAAGTAGTCTTTACACTTAGGGCAGGGCACTTCATAGCTTTACTACTCTAACTGTAAAGAATCCTTTTCTATATGGGTGTCTGAATTTTTTTCTTCAAAAAATGGCCATTGGTCTTTCACATAGTTAGTGTCAGTCCGTCACACAGTAGTAGTGGCTGACAGTAAGAAACTCAATGCTTCTGTAGTGATAAACCACATTGATGGTCGGTAATGTAGCAATGAATGGCGGAGAAATAAGAGGTTAGGAATATTTGTCTTTTATTAGACCGTACCATCTGCCCTATAATCTAGGTAGTAGGGTAGAGCTGTGCTGTCTCCCAGTAGCTGTCAGTGTGTGTATAGTCATAGACAGGCTGGTATGTGGATCCCGATGACGTCACTTACCTGCAGAGCCGCCCTTCTCTGTATGGATTTCCTGAGATTTCTCGTATATACGGCCTTGCTAGCGGCTTCTCAGAACTTGTATTCCTTCCATGATCTCTTGCAGGAAGATGTGCTGGCCCCACCGCCAGACAACGACGATGTTGTGAATGACTTCGACATTGAAGAGGAGGTTGTGGAGGTGGAAAATCGGTACGTGCTGGCATTTGCTGGGTAACCCTTTGTAAGCCTGATACTAGTGCAGTATAATAAGCTGAAGATGGAGAGTAGATGGAGCGCAGGATTGTGGCAATTTAGCTTTGTGCTGGTTATACTTTTTTGTATATGTTTTTTTTTTTTTTTTTTACTTTACTATACCCCCCACTATGATGTCATAAAAGACCCCTGGATCACTATATAACTTTGTATTGTGTAGTGCGCCATAGTTGCTCCAGTTACAGGGAATAGTAGCATCAGACATGTGTCGGCTGAACCTGATGATTTAAAGGGGTTATCCAGTGCTACAAAAATGGCCACTTTTCCCCCCTCTCTTGTCTCCAGATTGGGTAGGGTTTCATACTCAATTCCTTTGAAGTAAATGGAGCTTAATTGCAAACCACACCTGAAATGGAGACAAGAGAGGGGGAACACTATTGAACCTGTCTTTACAATGACAGCTCGTTTAGCCAATCACTGACTGAGACAGGACAGCGCAGAGGCCAGTGATTGGCAGAGTCTCACTGCAGTCCAGGCTTTATCACTAAGGCTATTTGGTCTTTAGTAACAGCCAAAAAAGACCAAATGCAGGAAGTGATGTCAGTTGTCCCTCTGCTCTGCACAGATTTGTCTAGTGGAGATGAATGCTGTTTGGCTAGTGGATAGGCACGCCTCCTGGACAAAGCTTACTGGAGATTTATAGAATCTATAAGCCGCCTTTGTTAATGTATTATTATTTTCAGAGAAGAAAATCTAGCAAAGATTTCACGTCGCATCAAAGAGTACAAGGTAGAAGTCCTCAATCCACCCAGAGAAGGGAAGAAGCTGCTGGTCCTAGATGTGGACTACACGTTGTTTGGTGAGTACGTCGCTCCTTTATGTTGCTTTCATCGTTAGGCCCCGAGTGTACGGTTATAACTAGCCGGGCTCTGTAGGACACAGTAATTCCTGTAAATTATACCTCAGCCTGGGAGATAGATATAGATATATATATATATATATATATATATAATGCTAAAATGAAAGATCTTTCTATTGTTTCTACATCTCTTTCTTCAATCTTTTAGACCATCGATCCTGTGCTGAAACGGGATTGGAGCTTATGAGGCCGTACCTGCATGAATTTCTTACCTCCGCCTATGAAGATTATGACATTGTTATATGGTGTAAGTCCTGGAGTGAATAAACTAGGGAGATTAAAGGAGTACTCCGGGGGGGGGGGGAGGAATTCACATCAACTGGTGTCAGAAAATTATACAAATTTGTAAATGACTTCTATTTAAAAGTCTCAAGTCATCCAGTACTTATCAGCTGCTGTATGTCCTGCAGGAAGTGGTGTATTTTTCCCATTCTGACACAGATCTCTCTGCTGCCACCTCTGTCCCTGTGCAGGAGAGGGTTTCTATGATGATTTGCTACTGCTCTGGACAGTTCCTGACATGGACAGAGGTGGCAGCAGAGTCATACTGGAGAGAATACACCACTTCCTCCAGGACATACAGCAATTACTTTACTCATACTTTTCTGATCTACAAGCACATTACTCTTTTTCTTTTTTTTTTTTATAGCGGCAACTAGCATGAAGTGGATAGAAGCCAAAATGAAGGTGAGCAGCAGAATTGTATAGGTGTAATGCATGGAGGTATACGGATAGAAGCACATAGCAGACTGTCTGACTGGTCGTCCATAACTGAGGTGGGACAGAAAGAAACATTGGGCTCTGTCACTTAAACTTTTGTTATGTCATAGAGACATCTCACAAGTTTTGATCGGCCAGGGTCCAGGTGTTCAGAGCTCGAACAAGCTAGGAAAGTGCACAGAGCGGGAAGAAGAGCGCTGAGTCCCTCTGATTCTGGCTATTTGATAGGGGTCTCAAAACCCAGTCAGAACTTTTGATATGACTACAACATGTCAAAAGTTTTGAACGTGACAGCGACACTTAGTGTCGCTGTTGTTTACATTTTTTTTTTTGCAGAAATCAATAGTACAGGCAATTTTAAGAAACTTTGTAATTGGGGATATTAGCCGAAAAATACATTTTTATCATGAAAAAGCAGTTTGAAGCTCTCCCCCCCCCCCTGTCTTTATTGTTCTCTATGGAGAGGGGAGGGGTGGAGGTAGATGAGACACCAAAACAGGACAACAAAGAGTTAATTCACAGCTACATCACCGGGCTATCTCCTCTGAAGTCAGCACTGACCCCTCTGACCTCTGAATATCGGCTTTCACACAGGTCCCACTGTGTAATCATTTGTACTCTGCTCTCTGCTGGCGACTAATCTCCCTCCTCCTACCTCCCCCCTCCCCTCTCCATAGGTCTTAGGGCTCAACTGATGTAAGAGTTGAGATTTCCTGATAATGAGCAGTGAATCTGGTGATCCTACTCCAAAGGCAACCCTATAATCTCCTGTAGATACTTTTTTGAAGTTCCTACTGTATAGGCTTTGCAGGAAAAAAACTTTTTGACTTCTGTGATTGCTTTGCCAACTTTTTCTTAGGATTAGAAAAACTTAGCATTTTTTTTACAGTGCCACCCCTATCCCCAGGTTGTATGTGGTATTACAACTCAGCTCTATTCACTTCAATAGAACTGCAAAACCCACAACCAAACTGAGGGCAAGTGTGTTGCTGTTTCTTGAAGCAAGTGGCCATGTTTTTTCTATTCCTGGATAACCCCTTTAATGACAGCTCTGTCCTTACTTTAGGACACAGGTGTCAAACTGACAGCCCCCCAGCTGTTGTTAAACTACAATTCCCATCATGCCTGGACAGCCGAAGCTTTAGCTTCAGCTGTCCAGGCATGATGGGAATTGTAGTTTTACAGCAACTGGATTACCACCAGTTTGACCCTCCTGTTACAGGAGGAGACTATTTTTAAAGGGTTGTCCAGCGTAAAAAAAATTTTCTTTTAAATCAACTGGTGTCAGAAAGTTAAAACTCTCAAGTCTTCCCATACTTATCAGCTGCTGTATGTCCCACGGGAAGTGGTGTTTTATTTACATTCAGAAACAGTGCTCTCTGCTGCCACTTCTGTCTATGCCAGGAACTGTCCAGAGAACTGCCCAGTAGCAATTCCCCATAGAAAACCTTTCCTGCTCTGGACAGTTCCTGACATGTACAGAGGTGGCAGCAGAGAGCACGGTGTCTGAATGTAAATAAAACAACACTTCCTGCAGGACATACAGCAGCTGATAAGTATGGGGAGACTTGAGATTTTTAAATAAAAGTAAATTACAAATCTATATAACTTTCTGGCACAAGTTGATTTGAAAGAAAAATTTTTTCGCTGGATAACCCCTTTAAGCAGTCATCATGGCCTGTTCTCCTTTTATTACAAATGATGAGACTCTAGTTTATAAATATAGGGGTATATGGTTTTGGGGACCCGACCTCTGGGTGCTGGTGTAATTCTGAACCCCTCCGATGTATAGGGCACTCCATGACGTCATCAAGACGAGAAAGGTTCGAAGAGTTTTGTGCATATAAAATACATCATAAACAAGCGCGAACGTGGATTGTTGAATTGTCGGTGACGCCACTTTCCGATTTCCTTTTTCCTTTATCTAGGAGCTGGGTGTCAGCACGAATGCCAATTACAAGATCACTTTCATGTTGGACAGTGCGGCCATGATCACAGTGCACACGCCCAGGAGAGGCCTCATTGATGTAAGCATATGTCAGGCTTCGGCCCACACCTTCTGCTTCCTCTTATCTCTCTATAGAAACAATAATGAACCACATTCCTGCCTTGTTCTCCTCTCACTTCGCCTGCTGCCCCACGTTCTAGGGCCGCATATTTCCAGCGTATTCTCTCCCGGCCTCAATAGCTTCCTCTTTGGCAGCAGCAACAAGAGGTAGTTGCCAAATTGCCCGAATCGCCTACGTTTGACACTTGACATTGAGATATGACTTAAAGGGAATTTCCAGCGAAATAAACAGAATAGTTGTACATTCTTTTAACATACTTGTGCTTTAGTGTCTAATTTTTTGCTTGATATGTTGCCGCCCATGGTGAGACTAAGAATTCTTTATCTGCTATGTTGTAGCTTCTTTGTAATGCTAGGAGAATTAATCACAGTGAGTTCATTAAAAACTTGACCTCAGATTAACCCTCCCAGCATTACAAAGAAGATAGAGTGTTACAGATACAGCCTGCCAGGGACTTGTTTACATCAGCTGTCTCAGATGTGAGGGGGGAGGAGGGGGAGAGAAAAGCTTACACACAGATTTTTGTGTTTTCAGCAGAAAGCAGGAGCTGAGAACTGGGGGAAGGAGACTCAAGGGATAATAAGTATGGAATGGATTGTTAGTCTCACCATGGGCAGCAACATATCAAAAGTTATGTTTGTGTGAAATACCCCTTAACCCTCTCCCGCCGCTGCACTGTAAAATTAACGTCGCAGGATGACACAGGCACAGGAGCTGCGCATGTGTCATCTGCGGTGGGTCCCGGCTGTCAGTGATAGCCAGAGACCTGCCGCAACTCTCAGCACCACAGCCTGCTCAGCCAATCACTGGCTACGGCACTGACCCATCTTGGTCAGTGATTGGTTCAGCGACCTGTGACACTTTATTACCTTCGCAGTAAGGGCTGCACGGACATCGCTAACGGTGCCTTTGCTGCATGATCATCAAGCCACGTAATAGGTTTAGTAAGCAAGCCCTGATCTAGCAGACCGGCACTTGCTTACATAGAAAATCGGGCCGTGTAATAAGGCCCTTAGTTCATTCTACTATCTAGCCTTCCATCTTTCTTTTTCATTATGAAAGCAGAAAATGAAAAGTGACGGAGACGCGTAGCACTCTTTGAACCCTGTTGACTTATAAGAATAAAGTGCATGCAGCACTCTTCTTCCCATCAAATATGACAGAACTGCTGACAGTAATGTGAACATGGCCTCATATGTGTCAATCTGAAGTCCAGTCTGTACGGTTGTAATTGTCACTACTTACATGTTAAAATGATGTTTTCAGTCACAATGTCACACGTGTCAGAGAAGAACCAATGGGGGAGATTTATCAAACATGGTGTAAAGTGAAGCTGGCTCAGTTGCCCCTAGCAACCAATCAGATTCCACCTTTCATTTTCCAAAGAGTCTGTGAGGAATGAAAGGTGGAATCTGATTGGTTGCTAGGGGCAACTGAGCCTGTTTCACTTTACACCATGTTTGATAAATCTCCCCCATTATTGGTTGGGAATTTATATTGTTTCCTGTGAATCCCCCCCCCCCCCAGGGAGGAGACATAATGCATACATGTTGTTTGATAGGTGAAGCCACTTGGGGTGATATGGGGCAAATATGGAGAGTTCTACACAAAGAAGAATACCATCATGTTTGACGACATTGGGCGGAATTTCCTGATGAATCCACAGAATGGCTTAAAGGTCAGTGAAGTATATGGTGGGGTTGTCAGATATGTTCAGCTAGGTCCTGCTGTGTACAGCATTAGTGCAACTTTCTTGACCAGGTTGCATGTTACCACTTTTCTTTGCTGCCTGATACTCTATCTATCTATCTATCTATCTATCTATCTATCTATCTATCTATCTATCTATCTCCTATCTATCTATCTATCTATCTATCTATCTATCTATCTATCATCTATCTATCTATCTATCTATCTATCTATCTATCTATCTATCTCTCTATCTATCTCTCTATACTCTATCTATCTATCTATCTATCTATCTATCTATCTATCTATCTACCTATCTATCTATCTATCTATCTCCTATCTATCTATCTATCTATCTATCTATCTATCTCCTATCTATCTATCTATCTATCTATCTATCTCCTATCTATCTATCTATCTATCTATCTATCTATCTCCTATCTATCTATCTATCTATCTATCTATCTATCTATCTATCATCTATCTATCTATCTATCTATCTCCTATCTATCTATCTATCTATCTATCTATCTATCTATCTATCTATCTATCTATCTATCTCCTATCTATCTATGCCATATCTATCAATCTCATATTACACTTATATTGTTTTATCTATCTATCTCCTCTCTATCTATCTTATATCACTCTCATATCTTTTTATCTATCTATCCCATATCTATATCTCATCTCATGTCCGCCATCATCCTTTTCTTCTCCTTTTACAGATCAGACCTTTCATGAAAGCACATTTGAACCGGGATAAAGATAAAGAACTTCTGAAGTTGTCTCAGTACCTTAAAGAAATTGCTAAACTAGATGATCTTTCAGAGCTAAACCATAAACACTGGGAAAGGTAAGCCTTGTGCATCTCTCATTCATATATATATATATATATATATATATATATATATATATATATATATATACACACACACATATATACAGTGGTGCCTTGGATTATAAGCGGGACCGCGCTTGTAAACCAAATCCACTCTTTAACCAAAGCAAATTTTACCATAAGAAATCACTGAAATGCAGACAATTGGTTCCCCACCCCAAAAATAATGATTTTTTATTCTGAGTAACATGTAAAACAGATGAAACAAACATTCAGAAACAGCAGAATATGTGATATTATAGGTTACTGTACAGTATAGCAGTCAGCATGTGGTGTATAATGTATAGTAACTGCATAACCCTGAAAAAACATCAGCAGTTTGTAGATACAGGATGGAACTACAGATCCATCCTGCTGCTGTCAGAGGTCTGTGCGCTCACATGACAGCAATGGGGAAGGGGTTGGGGGGTGTTCAGCATGGACCAATCAGGAACAGTGAAAGAAACTTTTCTACACAGCAGTGTGTATAGCTGAGTGTAAGTGCAGGCACATTATATTATAGCAGGAATGGAATGTGTTTGGGAAAAACACAAGGACTGCCAGAGACTGCAGGGAGCATGAAGGAATGAGCAAGACATATGTGGGTACAGTATAGCAGCATTCTCTGTCCAGGGAGAGAGGGGTTACAGCTATGAAGAGATTACCCCCCATAGTCCTGTCCCCTGATGCAAGCCGCAGCCTGAAGTGGATCTTCCATTATATGGAAGTTGAGGGAGACTTCCTGGGTCGGAGTACAGTGCTGTAGACCCCGCTATGCAGACCATGCCCCTCCCCCACTCGCCTTCCTACCCAGTACAGGGAGCTCTTAAACCAAGTTACAATTTTAAAAAACTGAGCTCTTCTTCCAAAAGCTCTTAAACCAAGTTACTCTTAAACCAAGATACCACTGTGTGTACATATATATTTAGCCATTATTATTTCACCGTACATAAAGCTCTCCCTATAGACATGAAATCTCTGTCTTCCATCTGTCAGCCCTGAACCGCAGTGCCTCAGCAATGAACTTCTGGCACCTCTTATCTACAGGGGAAACATATGATCTGATGAGTGAGAGTGTAAAGCTGGCCATACACCTTCATCCAGCACCTCTGCCTCCTGACTCCCGCAGTCATTTCCCTGTTCTGTTCAGCTCAGCGCTCATATACTCATATAGGTAGAGCTGCTGTCGGACTTCCCTTAGAGACCCCTTCACAGCCAGAATAACAAGATCTGCATCTTGAAATCGACTTTGACCTTAAATATGTCTGCTGAAGTTAAAGGAATACTCCGGAGAATGTTGTTTTGATTTATTTTATTGTAATAAACTGGTGTCAGAAAGTTGTAAATTACTTCTATTACAAAACTAAAGTCTTCCACTACTTATCAGCTGCTGTATGCACTGCAGGAAGTGGTGTATTTATTCCAGTCTTGACACAGTGCTCTCTGCTGACCTCTCCGTCCATGGCAGGAACTGTCCAGAACAGTAGTAGATCCCCATAGGAAACCTTTCCTGCTCCGGGTAGTGGTGGCAGCAGAGAGAACTGTGTCTGAGTGGAAAGAATACACCACTTCCTGCAGGACATACAGCAGTTAATAGGTACTGGAAGAATACAGTTTTTCAATAGAAGTACCTCCCTTAAAAAAAAACAAAAAAACTGCAGGGTTTCTTGTTTGTCTGTATAATGCACACTCACAGCCACTACAGTGCTATATGCTTCATCCCAGCTCAGCTGTGTCCATTTTTTATTACTGCAGCTGGGTCATGTGACCTCTGATCAGCCACCATTCAGATTTCAAACTGCATTCTCTACCTTTTAGTCCCATGGGGCATCAGCACAGCATCACATGCGCAGCTCAAGCCAGCTCCATCACTGCCTGCTGGCAGGGCAGTGTAATAAGTCTCATCTCTATATTCTCCTCAATAAGATAAGGGACCATAAGTAATACAGTCAATGTGTGACAAGAGCTGTATAACCATCCTCAATAACCCTGATCGTTTCTCTCTTTCCCCCTTCTATGCATCACATAGGAAGTTCTGGCTGAGATCGTGACTCCACAGAAACACATGCAATTTCCAGGGGATCACCATGAGATCACATGACCTAATTATTCCTGAAATTTTCAGATAATTTTAAGAAAAAAAAATCAACTAAGTGAAGCAATGTGTGACTTGTACAACAACTACACATCGCACTATGTCCAAAAAGTCAACTCTCACCTCTCTCTCTTCTCCTTTCCCTTTGCAGATATCTCTCAAAAAAACAAGGTCAATAATGCATCATCGTAGAGGAAAAGGATCGCACTGAACGAGAGGGCAGCATGGACAAGCTACGGAGAGAAAGCCTCAGCGTCTCATGTTGGAGAATTTATGTTTTTTTTATCCTAGTTCATAGTAATCAAGCGCCCACAGCCCATTCTGAGAATTTCATTTGCGCCGCATTACCGATAAGAGAGTATTCAGACGCCGTGCCACAGCGCTTTCTGCGGATGATCAAATTTTGATAAACCCAATGATTTTTATTTATATTTTTTATATTGACGGCTCAGTAAATGGAAATTTTTTTTTAATTTTTTTTTTTTTTTCTTGTCTTTGGCTTCAGTCGTTTTGTTTTCTCTATAAATAGTTGCTTTTGAGTTGCAGATCAGAGCAGCTTTATATGATTTACCAAACATGGAGGTCAACAACAACAACAAAAAAAAACTGCTTAAAGATATGCCAATGAAAATATTGATAAAATAAAACATATGGCCTTAAATAAAGGTGTTTTTTTTCTTTTTTTAAAGAGAACCAATCATGGACGAAAGTTAAAAAATTTTTATTCCTTAATTAGATGTAAATCATAATTTAATTGACATTTGCAAATATAATTAATTATTTTTATTGTCACGTTTTTGAATTATTCCCTTTTTACTTTCCTGTCTCGAGCCGGCTCTTTTCAAAAGAGCCGGCGCGAGACAGGAAACTCCCGTCATGCAGAGTGGCAGGAAAGGTTCCCATGATCCTTTGCCCGCCGCTCTGTTAACACACAGTGATCTCGCGCTATACAGCGCAAGATCGCTGTGTATTATCTAAAATCCCTCTTCTCTAATCTATTTATGAAGATACAGACTGCTTCTGCAGTCTGTATCTTTATACTTTACCTATCCTCTTCTTCGGTGCAGCAAGGTCGGCGGCGCCATCTTGATTACGTCACTTGCGTTCCAGCGGTGGAACGCAAGGCCCGTAATCAAGATGGCGGTGCCCGGCCTTGCTGCACTGAAGCAGAGGATAGGTAAAGTATAAAGCTACAGACTGCAAATGCAGTCTGTATCCTCATGAAGTCTATCTATGAAGATACAGACTGCCTTTGCAGTCTATATCTTTATACTTTACCAGATCCTCTGTTCCCTGGCTGTTCCGGCGGCGCCGCCATCTTGATGACGTCACGCTGGAACGCACAGCTGGAACGCAAGTGACGTCATCAAGATGGCGGCACTCACCGGAACAGCCAGGGAACAGAGGATCAGGTAAAGTATAAAGATACAGACTGCAAAGGCAGTCTGTATCTTCATGAATAGACTTAGGGAGAGATGTACTGTCATAATAGGGACAGTTATATTTAGGTGATTGGTTCTCTTTAAATTAAAAATGTGTCTATTTTTGTGTCAAAATCTGTCAATATTCCACCTTAAATGAGGGCAGCATAAACTAGTGACAGAAATGCTGAACAGATTGCGGTATTAGGCTATGTTCACACAGCGTATGTTTTCGTAAATGTACGGACGTTGTTGCAATCGGCAACAATAGCCGTACTTTGTACGAAAACATACGTTGACTTGCTTTCTATGGGATCCTGGCTGGAGCGTATAAACATTAGTATACGCTCCGGCCGGGATGCCTCACTGCACAGCAAAGAACTGACATGTCAGTTTTCTGCAGCCGCTATTCAGTGAATAACGGCTGTAAAAAAAACGCTGTCAGTGCACACTATGGAGCGAGCGGATTCAGCCGCAAGCTGGAGAGTTCTGATGCGGGCGGGCACCGATGCGCCTGCATCAGAACTCTGCTGGCCAAAAGATTATGCGGACGGTACTGCAGAACCGGCCAGAATGATCTTTTCAGAGACTGGCTGCTCCGTGACCCAGACGGATCTCGGAGCGGCCGGTCTCTTACGCCATGTGAACATGGCCTTACTTACATCATTCTGTTCATCCGTTCTCCTAATATGCAGGAGAATAGGATTCTTGCCACACCCCTCCCCCCGCCCTCCAGCTGCTGATTGACAGTTGACTCCCTATACACAGCATGGATAGATAACTGCCAATCAGCAGCTGGTGGGTGGAGTTTTCTACTTCTCATGAATATTGAGGACTACTGGGCTCATAATGGAGAGGACTACTTTTTGTCCATGTTATTCAGTAGGATATCTCTGGATCAGCTGCACAGAACAATGTAAGTGATACATCTTTCTGTTCAGCTTCTCTGTCACTAATTTATGCCACCCTGAGATAGGACGGCCCAAACCTGCTGACAGTTTCTTTAAAGTGGATGTACCATAAAAACATCGCTTTCTTAAATTTTTTTACATGAATAGACCAGTGCGGGGATGCCGGTACCACAGTACTTTTTTGAACCGCCACCTGGTTCTCGCGCACGGCGCCAGTCTATTACTGAGCACCAGCCAGGCATGTAGCACTGGAGGTGGGCTGGCCGTCCCCTCTGTGACACTGTTCCATTAGAATCAATTAGAATGCATACCTACCCCAGATCGGAATAACCGTTTAGGGTAGGTTCACAATACGGAACCCAAACAGAGAATTTCCGACTGATTCCGTAGCTCGTATCCGTTCACGGCCACACACCTCTCCGCCCTTGCCATAGACACCATTCTGTACACGGGCGGATTCCATATTCCCCCGAAAGAATTGACACGTCAATTATTTCGGCGGATATCGGAATCAGGCCGCCCATAGAATGGTGTCTATGGAGCCGACGGAAAGGTGTGGGGCTGTGAACAGGTACGAGCTACGGAATCTGTCGGAAATTCTCTGTTCGGGTTCCGTAGTGTGAACCTACCCTCAGGGTAGGTTCACATGTATGGGATCTGCAGCAGATTGGAAGCTGCAGATTTTCTTTGAATTTGCGCCATCAAATCTGCTGCAGATCCTGTATGTGTGAACCCACTCTAAGGGTACATTCACATTTACCGGATCCGCAGCAGATTTCATTCAAATAACTGAACACAGAATCAAATCTGCACCATCAAATCTGCTGCGGATCCTGTAGGTGTGAACGCACCCTTAAATGGAATTTAGGAGCAAAGCTGCAGACATAGCCCTCAGGGCTGTATTACAGAGGTTGATACTGCCAGTGATCAGCTGACGAACAGGCTTGTTTGTCAGCTGATCGACTCATTTTAACCGGCTTAACCCCTTAAGCACCCATGACGTACCTGTACGCCAGTGGGTCTGGCGGCGCTATGAAGTGAGCCCACTTTATAGCAAGTGGGGACCGGGTGCTGTATGCAGCCAGGTCCTCACTGTTAATGACGGGCTGCAGCTCCTGTCAATGTCCGATCAGGACCGACTGACGGAGGTCACTTACCTTCCTCCCGGCAGTAAGATGGGCAATCGATGTATAGAGTCTGCCACAGGCTAAATGCAATGATTGCAGATAACACTCATCAATGCTATGCTATGGCATAGCAATTATCAGTGTTAGAAATCCAATGTAAAAATGTTAAAGTCCCCGAAGGGAACATAAAAAGTGTTAAGTAAAAAAGTTTTTAAAAACACACCATAGCCCCTGCCCCAATAAAAAATTAAATCACCCCCCTTTCCCATTTTATAAAGAAAACACACAAAAATAAAAAATAAACATATAGTATACTGTAGCGTGCATAATAGTTAGATCTGTTAAAATAAAGCACTATTGTTCCCACATGGTGAACTGCGTAAACAAAAAGCGGTAAAAAAAAGCCAAATTGATGATTTTTTTGATGATTACATTTTATTTTTAAAAAAAAATTATAAAAATTGATCAATACATCTGATCTACACAAATAAGGTACTAATAAAAACTAGAGATCATGGCGCAAAAAATGACACCCCGTACGTAAAAAAATAAAAGCGCTATAAGAGTCACAATAGGCCCATTGTAATCACACCTATTTGCAAAAAAAAAAGTTTTACTGTTAATAAAAATAGTAAAACATTAGATAAAAGACTGCATATCACTGTATTCAGACTGACCTATAGAATAAATATATAATGTCAGTTTTACCGTAGAGTGCATTACGTGTACATGGAATCCCCCCAAAATGTACAGAATTGTGGTTTTTTTCCCCCAATTTCACCCCATAAATAATATTTTGGGGGTTCTGTCATACATGTTATGGTGGATTAAGGGTAAATTCACACGGGCGGATCAGCCGGGAGTCTCACGCACGAAATCTGCAGCTAATCCGCAATACACATATTAATAATAATAAAAATAATACGTGTATTGCGGATAAGCTGCGGATTTCGTGCGTGGGACTCCTGGCAGATCCACCCGTGTGAATTTACCCTAAAAGAGGCCATCACAAAGTACCCCTGTTCCTGAAAAAAACAAGCCCTCATATGACCCTGTAGATGGAAAAATAAAAGAGCTATAGCTCTTAGAAGGTGAGGAGGAAAAACCGAAAATGCACAACTGTAAATTGTCCCGGTCCTTAAAGGTGAAGTCCAGCGAAAGTTTTTATTAAAGTATTGTAATGCACACCAAAACTTATATAAATCACCAATATACACTATACAGGAAATGCTTATAAAGTGCTTTTTTCCCCCTGCACTTACTGCTGCATCAAGGCTTCACTTCCTGGATAACATGGTGATGTCACTTCCTGGATAAAATGGTGATGTCACGACCCGACTCCCAGAGCTGTGCGAACTGTGGCTGCTGGAGAGGATGATGGCAGGGGGACACTGAGGGACACAGGGCACTGGAGGGACACTGAGCATCCCCCTGCCATTATCCTCTCCAGCAGCCACAGCCCACACAGCTCTGGGAGTCGGGTCGTGACATCACCATGTTATCCAGGAAGTGACATCCCCATGTTATCCAGGAAGTGAAGCCTTGATGCAGTAGTAAGTGCAGGGGAAAAAAGCACTGTATAAGCATTTCCCGTAATAAGTGTATATTGGTGATTTGTATAACTTTTGGGGGGCAATACAATACTTTAATAAAAAGGTAATTTAAGGGCATTTTGGGCTCTGTCCTTAAAGGGTTAAAAATCATTAGCCATTGTCTACCCATTACCCCATGTAATAGGTCTTGGTACATACAGGAAACGATCCAGCGATCATTGATGCAGTCATTCCTGCACGATTACCGAGCTGTGTAATAGGCCGTGCAATCGAGCTCCTATCTGCAAGATCGGATCGGCTTTGGATATCTTGTGCCTTGTCCCCGTTGACCAATTCGGATGTCAAAATCTGCAATGTAATCCGCAGACACCCCACAGATCCACATAATAAAACAGCCATGACGGACAGTGAATCTCCTTTTATTCACATGGTTGGAAACTTATACTGTATCACAACTTATAGCTTAAGATGTAACAAGAATCTTATCATGATAGTGAATATAGCGTCAGAGCGACACGTGCAGTCATGCTGTGTCTTGTCAGTATATGGCAGGGGTAGGGAACCTTGGCTCTCCAGCTGTTGCAAAACTACAACTCCCATCATGCCTGGACAGCCAAAGCTTTAGCTTTGGCTGTCCAGGCATGATGGGAGTTGTAGTTTTGCAACAGCTGGAGAGCCAGGGTTCCCTACCCCTGGTATATGGTCTTAACTATTGATGTGCAGGTCTATAACAAGCAATATACTTGTCTTACAGTCCAGGAAATATGCAATAACATAAATAGGGAGAGAAAAGGGTTAAATAAATATAATGTTATAGGGTCTTATACATACCTACTAACCTTTCATAGCAGCAAAACGATCACCGCTATGATTCCAAGAGTTAACAATAAGGAGATCAACCAGGAGAAATACAGGTACATAGCCCCAGGGTTGTGCTGATATGTCCCTATGACAACACTTCCTTGTTTCTATCTGTGTCATCATAAAGACATTGGGGGAGATTTATCAAACATTGTGCAAAGGGAGAGTGAAGATGTTGCCCATAGCAACCAATCAGATTGCTTTTTTCATTTTTGAAAAGGCCTCTGTAAAATGAAAACTAGAATCTGATTGGTTGCTATGGGCAACTGCTAAAAGGAAAGCTGAAATCTAATTGGTTGCTATGGGCAACTGCTTAAATGAAAGGTGAAATCTGATTGGTTGCTATGGGCAACTGCTATAATGAAAGGTGAAATCTGATTGGTTGCTAAGTGCAACTGCTAAAATGAAAGGTGGAATCTGATTGGTTGCTAAGGGCAACTGCTAAAATGAAAGGTGGAATCTGATTGGATGCTATGGGCAACTGCTAAAAGGAAAGGTGAAATCTGATTGGTTGCTATGGGCAACTGCAGCTCTGTTCCTCTGCACAATGTTTGATAAATCTCTCCCTTTGGTTGTCTGTCACCATTCACGTCAATATTCACATCCTAATATCCTAATAGTCTAGAATACTATTGGCAGATATATATATATATATATATATATATATATATATATATGTGCCTATTGATGTGGATGGTAATTCACATCTGCACAAAGTCCTTTTCTTCTAAGAAATCTCCCTTAAGGGGAACCAGTCACCCTAAAAATGCAGTCTGAATTATTTGGCATCATGTTAGAGAGCGGAAGGAACAGATTAATGTATAGTTTTGTTTAAAGGAGTACTCCGGCCAATTTATTTTTACTTTCAAGTCAACTGGTGTCAGAAAGTTATAGAGATTTGTAATTTACTTCAATTTAAAAATCTCCAGTCTTCCAGTACTTATCAGCTGCTGTATGTCCTGCAGGAAGTGGTGGATTCTTTCCAGTCTGACACAGTGCTCTCTGCTGCCACCTCTGTCCGTGTCAGAAACTGTCCAGAGCAGTAACAAATCCCCATAGAAACCCTGTCCTGCTCTGGACAGTTCCTGACATGGACAGAGGTGGCAGCAGAGAGCACTGTGTCAGACTGGAAAGAATACACCACTTCCTGCAGGGCATACAGCAGCTGATAAGATTTGAGCTCTTAATAGAAGTAAATTACTAATCTATATAACTTTCCATTTGATTTGAACATTTTTTTTTCTCGCTGTAGTACCCCTTTAACATGATTTAGTAACGTGATTTTATTACATATTAATTGAAATCCCTGCTTACTCTGGGCTTAGGAGTCTAGTGGGCGGTCCCACCCCATGATTGACAGCCTTTCCCTACGATTATGCATAGAGAGCCGTCAGTCACTGATTAGAACCTCCCACTGGACTCATAAGGCCAGAATGAGCAGACGTTTACAAGTTATACTAAATCTTTCCCCACAGAGCTATATATCAATCTACACGGCTCCTCCTGCTCTATAACATGCTGCTGGGAACTAAGACTGCCCTTTTAGCATGACAGGTTTCCTATTTTCAGCCAAAAAAAACCAAACAACAAAAATACATGTCTATCAATAGCTATGCTTGCGTCATTTCTCTAACAGACAGGATCATTAAAGGAAAACACCAACAAGTTCTATACATAGCCCATTCTGAAGGTTACAATGACATTGAAACAAAATCACCATGGGTGTCAACGTCACTTTAAATGTTTTGGGAACTGGACATTGATGTGGATGGAGGTTTTCAGATTCAGGTCATATAAGGGCAATATTCCAGTACCCACCCTACACCTCCTATAAGGCTCAGTTTTACAAGTTTCCAACTTACTGTATCATGTACAGGGTGGTTTAGAGGTTTGTGAGACCTCAGGGGGTCTAGAGTAAGGGTACTATTACACGGAACGATAATCGTCCGAATCGGCCCGATTCGGCCGATTATCGTTCTATGTAATAAAGACAACGATCAGCCGATGATCGTTGTCATCAGTTGATCGTTAATATAGGTTCAGTAATAGGCCCAGTAAAAGAGCGCTCGTTTACATTTATTATCGGGCCCCCATCGGCCCGTCTAATACCACTCTAACTGTTACGGCCTAGTATACCTGGTGGTCTAGGGTGATCAAGGGTAAATAATAATATTGATTCCTCTAACATGGCCATCCAGTTAAAGTTGCTTAATCAAATAATCGACCTTGCAGCCAGCCACTCGTTTTCCCTGCAGTGGCCACTAGAGGGGAAATGTAGTATTACAGCCACTTGTTTTCCCTGCAGTGAGCTCTAGAGGGGAAATGTAGTATTACATGTTCATATAATACAAGATGGGTTGAGTCCTCTAGTCTAGAATACAAAATTCCCACTCCATGATGTCCTTATACCATGATAGGATGATGGCCATCACCCCCTAGCTATAGGTAAGAGAATTTTTTTTTAAAACGCAACCCAACCCCTCCCCGCCATGCACTGATCTTGGGTGCAGGGAAAGAAGTGTTGTCATGGGGGCACTAAATGGGCTTTTATATAGAATTTGCTTGCCTTTAACATGTCATTGATTACATATATATATGCACCACATCCTTCTATGTCCTCTATATCCCACTACGGCCTCCTACTAAGATGCACTGAACTCCAGTAGGTCATACAGACAACGAACAGCGACCTACGATAAGCCACCCTGTCTCTCTATTCAGACTTTTATATTATATGAAGCAAATAAAGAGAAGAAGATGTGAAGCGGTGGGTTGTACACACTTTGTATACGGTTACAGTTACTATTTCCTATAGAACGTTGTGTCCTATTACTCAGCAGATTTGGAGGAACCCTTGAAGTTCCTTAGCAGCAGTCCTATAGAGAAGCGTCGGAGGAGGCTGGAATGCAATAATAAACACTGCGTTGTAACATTTTTTTTTTTACCCTTTAACTAATGGACCAAGCGGGAAAGCTCCCTGGCCTATGTCGTATTGAAGAGGACAGATGGGTGGACATCACAGATATCGTACCACTTAGAGTTAATCTTCTTCCGGGGCCATAGTCCGTTCACTGGCAGTGACGCGTTGGCTTGTCTGTCCTGGTCTTTTACCATTTTCCAGTAGTAACTGTCTTTGATAAAGTATGTGGCCTGGTGGGTGTAGGAGTAGTAGACAGCATCAATGTGTCCAACCGGATGGTCCGTAGGGTCCACCGCTGGGAAGACCTCAATTATCCTTTTTGGAAAGTTATCGCTCACCTTGTTCTTCTCTATACTAAAGGCGGTTACCTGGAACAAATGGTTGGAGTTAGATATCTGTGCTCGAATTGGAAATATTGGAAGGTTCCCCATCTTGGGAAGATGGCTTCTCGCCCCCCTTCGGCCTATTTGCTGGTGCCGGAGGTGGTTGGGAGGCCAAAAACAGATGAAGTGTGCGAGTTGCTGTTTATGTAGCTTTTGGCGTTTACTCAACTTTACACAACTCCCAAGTCAATTGGAGTTAGCCAAACTGCATAATTCTTTGGCTATTTTTGGTTACCCAGCCTACCCAGCCTTTCACCCATAAAACAGACCTTTTTTGGCTGAAAAAAACAAACAGTTTTTTTTTCAGTTTTACACCTGTTAAAAATTACGCCTTCGACCCTTTTTGGGCAGTTTTTTTTTATCCCTATTTAACTGGCAATGTCATGAATGGAATGGCATAAAATACAACTTAAATTAAATGAACCGTTTTTTGGCCAATGGATTTTGCTGTAGCTTAAAAAGAAATGAAGAAGAAAAAAAACGATAAAAACAAGGCCGAAAAAACTGCCATAAAAATATTGGGAAAAGGGCAAAAATGGCTGAAAATCGAATCCCACTCAGAAATGGCTGAAAAAAACTTTGTGGAAACATATCCTCCTGCAGCTAAAACAGTAGAAAATGATGGAGTGAGAACATAGCCTGAGGTTTATAGGGCATGAACACACTGTGGATCAGACAGGGTCTGATAACTAGGATCCCCACCTATCACTAGAAGTCCATTGTCCCTCGAAGAGAATCAACCCCCCCTTTAATCCCTCTACTGTGCTTTCCACATGCCCTATTAGAATAGGGGACCGGTTGTCACTGAAAATAGTGCAAAAAGCAATAGGATGCCTGTAAATGTTGGTAATAAACATATATCAGTGTATGTAGGGTAGTATAGCAGTATATGTAGGGTGTTCTATAGATTATATTACTTACGTTGTTTCCTCTGAAGAAGTATATCAGTCTATCCTTCTTGTCAAAGAAAGCTGCGTCCACAGGAATTGGGGCTCCTGGAAAGGTGTCCGAAATAAGCTGAGGATATTTATTCTTTTTCCAGTCTTCAGTATACGCCATGTCTTTCTCGGGGTCATATCGCCAAACTTGAGTACCTTCCAAAGAGAAAAGGAGCCAAATTAGGTAAGTTCTCGAATACAAAGAAGCCAACAGTGAGTAGTATGTAAGGTTTCCTACCTTTAAAGAAATATTGTGCATCCATGTTCCAAGTCCAGACATGAACATAGGCATCGATGTTGTTTTCCGGAAGACCTTTCCAGCCTGTCTTGATGGGAAGAGGGTCTCCAAACCTAGTTCTGTTGCTTTTGTTTTCATACATCCAGTACCAGCCCGTCTTGAAGAAGTAGGTGTTGAACCTGTAGAAAACTTCCCCGCGTACGTTACGTTCCTTCCTCACCCAATCGAAAATAGTGCTAAAACTTCCATCACAGGCACCTAGTGGGAGACAGACAGATCAGCCAATCCATGGACTATATTTGTAGAAGATCCATTGTAGCTTGAGTCCAGAAGAACACTGTCTATGAAGAGACTACTTGTTGGCTAGAGGAATCGAGGTATAGCTACAGTGGTTACAGGGGTGATGGGGTTATGTACTCAAGGAGGTCAAAGGTTACTTGTTGGCTAGAGGAATCGAGGTATAGCTACAGTGGGTACAGAGGTCCTTGAACTAGAGGAGGTCCAAGGTTACCTCTGCTACATAAGAAGATAACAGTACTGCAAATGGCACATGGTTGGTGATGACCCATAGATTTCCTACTGGGGCCAAAAGTGTCAGGGTACACCAATAAGCTAATGGAAGCTGGTGACAGACATGTTAGCTCTTGAACTACATAAAGTGTCTCGAAGGTCTCCAAATACATTATGGAAAAGTTGACTCAAGCCATGAATTCTGCCAAAAGGCCAAACCGAATGTGCAGTATGGAGGAATCAGGAAGGCCACAAACAATTGAAGGTGTATAGGCCCCTTGAGACAGCATATACCATTACCATATTTTTTCTGAACAGTTTTTCGGTCTTCCCAGTCGAGCTCAAAATGCTTCCCCTGTGGTATATAATTTGGCTGCATCACTGATCCTATGCGATTGATATGGGGTAGACCCAGAGCATGTCCAATTTCATGGACGGCGACCTAGGAAAAGAACAAATTCAAGATATTAAAGTAGAATTTTTTTTTTGGTCCTCCTCTCCCTCACAATAGGGAGGGAGGGTTGGGTAGGAAGGTGGGTTGGGCAAAAAAAAAAAAAAAAAATAGAAGTCTGGCGCGGGCAACAAAAATATTTTGGGCTAGGGGTGGGGGAACATAAAAAAGAAGTCATATGCACCGTGTCCCGCTCCTGCACCCCGCCGCCTGTCTTCTTAGCTCCGCTCCGGCTACGTCATGACCCAGCTGAAAGATACCCTGCTCAGCCAGTCAGTGACTGGGGCGGGACACCGCTGCAGTCCCTGATTGGCTGAGCTAGCTAAATCCCACCCACTTGTGACGTTTCAGCCGAGTCGTGACATACCCAGAACCCGGGAGAAGATGAAGATGGGGCTGGGAGCCTGGTCATGTGGCACAACATAGGCATGGGAACAGGTAAGGTTAGAGTCTTTTTTATTGCCCATCCCCTTCCCGTAATAGTTACCCCTGCCCCCCCCACTCCTTTAAAATGCCTCATCTCCTGTATAACCTTCTACTACTCTACGATACAAGGATTCGGTCAGTTTGGTCACCTTTTCCAAGAACATCCATCAATCTCATCCACGGTTAAACAACATGGATCCTCCTGGACTTACCTTTAAGAGGCTGATTCCTTGCTCGCTGCTCGGACCCACAAAATGTTCATCGTCATCAAAATGAATGTCACCCAGATACCAGGCATGTGCAAACTGCTGCCCGACACCATCGAATGCTTGGGAGCAACCAAGGTGCTGGCCTGTAAAATAATACAATGTGATCGCCAATTTGGAAACATATGTTTTACCATTTTAACATTTTCATTGATCAGATTTAGGATGTAAATTTTGGATTGGGTCTAGGGTAAGAACCATTGGCCAACATTCTAAAATGTATGGGGGCCTTCCAACTCCGACAGATGATGTTAGAGTGAAAGAAAGTTTGGACAAGTAAAATTTCTCATGTCCAACCCTTCTTTCCTCCCCAACATCACCGATTGCAGAAGAGTCGGGAGGCACCTCATAAACTTTACTGTTCTAGCTGACATTAGCCACCACCAGTACTATCTGGCTGTGACTTTCCTCGCATCTCCATAGAGGACACATGAACATGTGGCCATATGAAGCATTTATGTGCATAGGGAGGTCTAGATTTATAGTTGTCTGCCAGCTATTGAACGTGTATGGCTACCTCTAGATGTCATAGGATAACTGTATAAACTTGTTTGCACTCTTTGCAAAGGTGCCGATCCAGCATTCTGTCGACCACATTGACCTATGATGTGGATCAATACTTATCAATGTCACATCATGGATGCAAACTGGCAATATGCTGAGAGCAGAGAAGATGAAGAGTCAGGGTAGCCTTCAAGCCATACTTCTTTATTAGAGATGGGCGAACCTTGAGCACGCTCAGCTTCATCCAAACACAAACTCTCTGCCTTTGACTACCAGTGGCTAAAGAAGTTGGAAAACATGGATATGGCCATAGGCCATAGGCTGGATCCATGTTTTCCCAGACTCTCAGCAATGATTCCCGCTGTCTTCCACCTCCGTGGAGAGGGTGGATAAAGCGGGAGGACTGCCTGGAAAACTGGGAAACAGCCTATGGCTGTGGCTGTATCTCGGTTTTTCAGGCGGTCCTCCCGCTGAATCCACCCTCTGCACAGAGGTTTAAGACAGCGGGAATCATTGCCGAGAGTCCGGGTTCGTATGAACCCAAACCTCGGCAGGTTTGGACCATCCCTACTAAGGGCCCTATTCCACAGGCCGATCAATGATGTAAACTGGGCCTATATCAGGGCCCGATGATCGTTACGCGAGGGCTGCAGGGACATTGTTACCGATGTCCTTGCAGCCCTTGCACCATACATTACCTAGCAGGGATTCTCCTTAAGAATTGGTGGGGGTCTAACTTGGAAACTCCTATTAATATGCCGAACAAAACCTACAGTAGCACACCTCTCCACGATACGTGTCTGGTTCTGCTGCTCATTGTTCACTTGAATGGAGCAGCCCAAGGCACAGCTGCACTTCTTGTATCAGTACTGCGGTGAAGTGGTTGCAGTGGTCCAGTGAGTGCCAAATATTTCTGAACTCCTACCAATTACAAATTGATAGGAGAAAATGACCTTAAAAACGATCCTCTAATTTCTCTAATAAATGTTCTAGAAAATATCTGATCTCGGCAGCCTTGGGCTCCATCGACATCACGTTTGCGTATGTAGCATACTCACATACTCACCATTAAGGTTAATGGACTGATTGTAGTCTGAGAGTGACTATGTTTGGTCCATTTCCCAAAAGTATACTGTTTTTGTCCATTTGGGCCCACACAAATAAAGTATATGTTTGGTATATGGGTCAAGCATAGTCACTTGGAACACATTATCCTCATTGGGCCTGATATGAGTTTGCAAGGTATACATCAGCATATGTTTTAGCCAATATCCTGACGCAAAACTTGGACATGGTATGAATAGGGCCAATAGAACTTATTCTATATGTAATATCAAAGAGGAAGAGATATAACTTGCCTGTGCCAAAGCCGACTCTAATGTCTATGTCTCCTCCCGTGAGGTCCTCTTCGAACTGTAGCGGGATGACCTCACTCCACATGCGGAAAGCCATGTTGAGTATTCTCCTCTGTTGTTCAATAGTCAACTGCATGCTGTACCCTTCTCCCATCAGCTTCCACTTCAGTGTCCTCTTGGAAAAACTCATTGAATTCACATTTTCCACCGCTTCCGTGTTGTCCCGTTTTCTTCTAAAGTGGTCGACCAGTTTGGATAAAATGCTCCTCTTCCCTCGAGAGCTTCCAGGATTCGAGGAGTCGTAAGAAGTTTCATTTGTTGCCAAGAGACTGAGAGTTCCATTTTTCCGTTTTGATGGCGCCTTTATATCGGGAACTCCGCAGCGAGGCTTGTTCATGGCCAGCTTGGTCGGGGTGTCCAGGATTCCAGTTGCGTTCAGTCCATTGGCTTCTTGAAATTTTTTCAAGGACTCTGAGAAATCTGGTCTAACGTCAGTCTTAATGGGAGATGGAAAAATTGTCCGTTCTGCTGATTCCCCCTCGGACATGAGCTGAGAAACATCTTGTGGGGCTTGGTCCAGTTCGGGAATGTCTCCAAAGGCTTGCTCCTCCCAATTGACAGGTTTCACCCATCCATATTTCACAAGGTATTGCTATTAAAAAGACAAAAGAAGGATGGAAAAATGTAAAAAAAAATGACTCTGGTTTCCTTTACCTCCCTCTACACATGAGGATCAGGTAGCGTGAAATTCAATATGGCTTTCAAAGCCCCCCCCCATTCACATTAGATAATTTAGGGGTGTTCCAATTTCCCAATATGGAAGAGATGGCTATCTTAGCGATATCAGGCTCGCAAGGTAATTGCCTCTCGATGGATCCAACCTGACCCTCCAACGCTTCCAGAATTTATAAACAAAATGAATTATTTAATCAGACTAGGAAGGAGTGTATATCTCAAGAGAAAATGTAGCTGAATTTGAACGTATATGGGGAAGGTAGGTGGATACTCCGGGGCTGCCGAGTAGAATATTATGGGAATGTTGTAGATATCCCAGACAAATCTTTCTCAACCAAATGGCTGGATGCGGTGGCAGACCTTCCATGACTCATTAATCCTCTCTGAAACGTAATACACCATTCCAGGTAGGGGATGGTGTGGTTGTCTGACTTCCCTCCCTGGCAAGTGGTTGTGTTTGGAGACCAATTTTTTTGGAGACTACTTACTGTCTCTCCCTGTGGCGCAAGGACTTTCCTTTTTTTCTTTTTCTCTTTTTTTGGGGGGTTTTGAAGGTACCGGTTGTAGCTCTTTGTGGTATATTTATATGTTATACTTAGAGATCTGTGCAATATGCACTTCTGGGATTCTTTTGGGAACAGGATATTCCATAATGGATGGACATGAACACGGACAATCGCTTATTAGAGAAGAGTGAACCGGGTTTGGGTTCGAGTCGATCCGAACCCGATCGTTCAGCATTTGATTAGCTGTGGCTGCTGAACTTGGATAAAGCTCTAAGGTTGTCTGGAAAACATGGATACAGCCAATGACTATATCCATGTTTTCCACATAGCCTTAGGGCTTTATCCAACTTCAGCAGCCACCGCTAATCAAATGCCGAAAGTTCAGGTTCTGATCGACTCGAGCATGCTCAAGGCTCGCTCATCTCTATCGCTGATCAGTTAGATCTACTGATTGACTGCATATATTCTTTTTTCATGCCAATGTTCTCATTGTACCTTTTGTATTTTTGATGTTTTGGTGTATGAAGAAAAATGGGGAAACCTCCGTTTCCCAAAAAAAAAATCTTTAATAATAATAAAAAAATTATATATATATATATATATATATATATACACATCAGCCAAATGGAGTGCTGCCCTTTATATTGCCTTACATCTGTCAGTGGACAGCTGACTTTACATTCAATAATATATGGTAAATTTTTTAGGTTCCAAATTAGAATACTGTACAGACAGGACCTAGAATACAGAACATCATTGGTTTCACAAAGTGCTGAACCAGCAGGGACTGCAAACATATATAATCTCCTTTATCCTACAAGGCATACAAGATGCCAGCAGATTCCTATAGGTTGGTTTTGATGAAGAGTTTATAATAAAAATTTAACAATTTTTTTTATTTCCGAACTATGTATTTGGAGTAAACACTCCTCAATGCAATCTGGGTAATCTTACATGAATTATGGATCTCCGTTATCTTCACTGTGGAAGCGTGAGGAATATTTCTGAATAATTCACAGCCCAAACATACATGAGATATGCTTCCCCCTCCCAGCCCTGTGTACACAGTGGGTGCTTGGTGGAGATGAGCTTAAAGGATGTTTACACTGGTTTCCTGTTCATGGTTTTGCTCAGATCAGATATATAACTATATAGATATATATAACTACTCGTTTTTAATGTATCCTGTAAACAGGAATGACCTCCTTATTCGGCCTTAAAGGGGAACTCCAGAAAAAAAAATCTTTCAAATCAACAGTTATACAGATTTGTAAATTACTTTTATCTAAAAATCTCAAGTCTTTCAGTACTTCTCAGCTGCTGTATGCCCTGCAGGAAGTGGTGTGTTCTCTCCAATCTGACACAGTGCTCTCTGCTGCCACTTCTGTCCCTGTCAGGAACTGTCCAGAGCAGTAGCAAATCCCTATAGAAAAACTTTCCTGCTCTGGACAGTGAATCCTGACAGGGACAGAGGTGGCAGCAGAGTGGACTGTATCAGACTAGAAAGAAGACACCACGTCCTGTAGGACATACAGCAGCCGAGAAGTACTGGAGGACGTTTTAAATACAAGTAAATTACAAATCTGCATAACTTTCTGACACCAGTTGATTATTATTCGCCGGAGTTCCCCTTTAAGGTGGCACTGTTTTTAAGGAAAACTGTCAACAAATTACAGTGTCATACCAGAAGCACATGTAACTTCCAGGGGGTCACCGTGAGATCACATGACCCAACTGAAGGAAAGTATTCCCGTAATTTTCAGATAGATAGCATGGCAGATGATTGGGGAGAAAAGGATCAGACATATTGGATTCCAGCTGCCTGATCCTTTTTTCTTATTAGGAAGATAAAACACTGCCAGAGGTGGAAGAGGTGTATATATGGTTTATATTAGGACTGGCAGCTATCCTATATGTATTAGAACTGAAAGACGCCCCTTGATATACAGTAAACCTCTGAAGCAGGTGATCTGTGTCCATAGATTTGCTACCCTCCACTGCCATCTTGCCTGTGATAATAATAAAATGGCTCCGGATCTCTATAGAAGATTATTATGAGGCTTGGTAATACAAACTGCAAGATTCCAGGATTTCTCTGGTATAAAAATTACAGTAATGTAGAAATTTAGAAAATACACCACCAACAAAGTGTAAATAGTGGGGAGATTTATCAAACATGGTGTAAAGTGACACTGGCTCAGTTGCCCCTAGCAACCAATCAGATTCCACCTTTCATTTTCCAAAGAGTCTGTGAGGAATGAAAGGTGGAATCTGATTGGTTGCTAGGGGCAACTGAGCCAGTTTCACTTTACACCATGTTTGATAAATCTCCCCCAGTAAGTTTTTCAATCATGCATTTTAAATGGTAAAAATCTGTCAACTAGGGGGAGCTCACTGTATATGGATTTAAAGGGGTTGTCCAGTGCAAAAAAAAAAAAAACATGGCCACTTTCTTTCAGAGACAACATGACTCTCCAGTTCAGGTGTGGTTTGCAATTAAGCTCCATTCACTTCAATGGAACTGCGCAGTAAAACCCCCGCTGGAGACAAGAGTGGTGCTGTCTCTGAAAGAAAGTGATCATGTTTTTGTAGCACTGGATAACCCCTTTAGCTGCTTCTTCTGAACTCAAATCCAACTCAAGTTATTTTTAAGAGAATCAACTGGTGTAAGAAATCTATACAGATTTGTATATTACTGTTATATAAAAATCTCATGTCTCATACTTATCAGCTGCTGCATGTCCTGCATGAAGTGGTGTATTCTTTTCAGTTTGACACAGTGCTCTCTGCTGCCACCTCTGTCCATGTCAGGAACTGTCCAGAGCAGCAAAAAATCCTCATAGAAAACCTCTCCTGCTCTGGACAGTTCCTGACATGGACAGAGGTGGCAGCAGAGAGCACTGTGTAAGAATGGAAAGAATACACCACTTCCTGCAGGACATCCAACAGCTGATAAGTACTGGAAGACTGGAGATTTTTTAATAGAAGTAAATTACAAATCTCTAGCACTGTCTGATACCAGTTGATTTGAAAGAAGAAATGTTTTGCTGGAGTACCCCTTTAAATGATATATAACAGGATATATCCTCATACCTGTGCAGCCTCTGGGCTCAGAATGGCGTCGGCTTGTGGATGATTTTGAAGCTCAATGTCGGAATGATCCCGGTTGTGGAAGAGTTTTTCAGAGCTGGACCCCTTTAGGAATAGGAGGCAGGGGCCAGTAATCAGGATCAATACAGTTTTCAGGCAAACAGCTTGCTCCATACCAGTTGGACGAGATCGTCTTCTGTTTTCATGTGATCAGCGTTACAATTACTTGTAGTGTCAGGAAAAGTTTTCCCTTTTTTGCTTTGTCAAGTTTTTCAATTCTTCAAAATTGTCAAAACTGGGGAAAAGGAGAATTTAGCTTGTTACCCCATATATTTAAAGGGATATTCGTACATAAGTAAATGATGTCATAAAACAGGGCTGTCACTGCTGAGACCCCCATCAATCAGTCCCTATCAGGGCTGGAAACTATAACACAGTATACAGGGAGTAAAATAAACAATGCAATTCTCTGACGCCACCTTTTAGAGGTACAGTAGTTTTCCCTTTAAGTCAGGGTTTGATTGATGGGGATTTGCTACTGCTCTGGACAGTTCCTGACATGGACAGAGGTGGCAGCAGAGAGCACTGTGTCAGACTGGAGAGAATACACCACTTCCTGCAGGACATGCAGCAGCTGATAAGTACCGGAAGACTGGAGATTTTTAAATAGAAGTAAACTATAAATCTTTGACACTTACTGACACCAGTTGATTAGATTTTTTTTTAATTTATTCTTTAAAGCATCTAATCTGAATCAAACACTGATATTTTCCCCCAGAATTCCCATGAATGGCTTATATGTCTCCACACATCTTTTTGATGCTCTCCTCGAGGAGAAAGGTAACCCTCTTAGAGTACAATGAAATCCCTGCACAGTGTGAGTGGGGGAGTAATGACCTGCCGAGGCAAAACCTCTGCCATAAAGTGCTACAGTCCCTTTATTATAGTGGTTTATAGTGGAGTCCCAGCAGTTAGACCCCCCCCCCAGATCAATGACTAATGGCATGTTATGTGTTGAACCCTTCTTAAAGGGGCACTGCAGCAAATAAAAATTCTTTCTAATGTTTACAGATTTTTAATTTACTTAAAAAATCTCAAGTCTTCCAGTACTTATTAGCTGCTGTATGTCCTGCAGGAAATGTATTCTTTTCAGTCTGACACAGTGCTCTCTGCTGCCACCTCTGCCCATGTCAGGAACTGTCCAGAGCAGAAGAGGTTTTCTATGGGAATTTGTAACTGCTCTGGACCGTTCCTGACATGGACAGAGGTGGCAGCAGAGAGCACTGTGTCAGACTGGAAAGAATACACCACTTCCTGCAGGACATACAGCGGCTGATAAGACTGAAGATTTTTCAAGTAAATTAAAAACCTTTAAACATTCAGAAAATTTTAAATTGAAGTAAATTACAAATCTATATACATTTCTGAAACCAGTTGATTTGAAAGAAAAAAAAAAGAAAAAGATTTTGCCCGAGTATCCCTTTAAATACACATAGACAGTCAGACATCTTCCATATCAATTCTTACACACACGTACATCAATAATTTGTGATAATATTTCATATATGTCTATACATGACTAGTGTGCATACTATAGCACAGCCTCCACAAATACATGGCAGGCTATAGCAAGACCCTGTTCACATCAAGGCAGACCCAATGTATATGTTTGAGTGATGGCCGTGATATATACCACTTAAAGGGGTATTCTCATCTCAGCTGACACCGTTATACTTAAATATTTATGCAAATACAATCATTTAGCAAATTTGCCTTCTCCTGATGTGCTGCTCTCACATTGTTGACAGCTCGTTGCCTAGGTTACCAACCACCACTCTGCTCTAAAAGCAGTGTTCTGGTTGGTGTATATATATATATATATATATATATATATGTAGTGATAGAGTGTATATACGGTATAATATATATAAGTATGTATAATGGGGGAGATTTATCAAACATGGAGTAAAGTGAAACTGGCTCAGTTGCCCCTAGCGACCAATCAGATTCCACCTTTCATTTTCCAAAGAGTCTGTGAGGAATGAAAGGTGGAATCTGATTGGTTGCTAGGGGCAACTGAGCCAGTTTCACTTTACATCATGTTTGATAAATCTCCCCCAATATATCTATATAAACATATATACACCAGCCAGAAATTGGGCAGTAATTGCTCAGTTTCCCTGCAGCGCCGCCACAGGTGAAATAAGGCATTAAGAGGTGCCTATTCAAATCAATGGGTTGTCTTTTTAACTCAGGACAGGATGGGTCCTCCAGAGTGAGAGACACTCTTTACAACTACTCAGACTTATGAGGATCCTATACAGAGGACGCCCCTATCTACTAACTTATAGGGTATGAAGAAATGTGTTGTCTAAGCAAGAAACACCTTGTTAGGGTAGCTTCACACACAATGTATGGCAGCCGATTTTCTGCGGATCCGCAGCAGAAAATCCACTGCGATACGTTGTGAATGAAGCTACCCTAACAAGGGGTTTCTTGCTTAGACAACACAGATCCGCAGCAGATTTGATCTAAATAACTGAACACAGCATCAAATCTGCACCATCAAATCTACTGCGGATCCATTACACGTGAAGCTAAACTTAAGTTGTTTTTCTTTCAAATCAACTGGTGACAGAAATTTACTTGTATTAAAAAAAAATCTCAAATCTTCCAGTACTTATTAGCTGCTGTATGTCCTGCAGGAAGTGGCGTATTCTTTCCAGTCTGACACAGTGCTCTCTGCTGCCACCTCTGTCCATGTCAGGAACTGTCCAGAGCAGTAGCAAATCTCCATAGAAAACCCTCTCCTGCTCTCCAGACAGAAAATAATACCACTTCCTGCAGGACATCCAGCAGCTGATAAGTACCGGAAGACTTGAGATTTTTATTAGAAGTAAATTAAAAAATCTCAGGTACTTTCTGGCACCAGTTAATTTGATTTTTTTTTTTTTTTTGGTGAACAAACCCTTTAACTTACATTAGATACATAACAACACAACACAACATAAACACTTGCATAAAACACCTTTGTAGAGGATACATTTGTAATGGCTGACGCTGACATACCTAATGATAAATAATCAGGGAAGCTTTGTTTTACACTTTTATACCCTGTTTTAAACCATATGTCCTTCATGATAGAATCCAGACCCTCAGCTCCCTCCCCCCCACTATTTTCTGCCTTTACACCTTAGAAGTGACCACTGCAGGAAGCCTTGTGTTTACCTCACCCCATCCTTAAGTCATTGACCCTATATGATAAATGGTCGATCCTCCATATATATATATATATATATATATATATATATATATATATATATATGGAAACTGTCAGAAAGCTGCTGTTGACAGATTTGTTCTCACTCCCTGTTTAGTATATTGTTATCACTCTGTAGTTTTACTCTGTGTCTAAGTATAAAGAACATAACGCTTTACGTATCACATGGCTCTTTTATGCTTTTACTATGCATTACATATAATCACAATGCAAACAAACATATAATAAAAAGTTAAAATATAACCTACACAACAAAGTAACATAGGTGTTTCTTTAAGATGCTAAAACTTTTCCTTGGTAGATCTTTGAAGAAAAGTTTAGTCTAGATAGGGAGTAATAAGAGGATAGCATGCGGCGGGCAGGCTGTACTCACTTGCTGAGATTCCTCTTCTCTATGTGTCTGATGTTAGTCTGATCTTAGTCTGCTGCCTACTGACTGCTCTTCTTTAACAAGGTCGGAGCAGGGATGTGTGTGATCCCACCCATGAATAAATCAGAAGCTTTCATCTGACTTGTCAGACAAGCTGTTAGCTTATAACGTATAGGGTAAGGAATGCCAAAAAAAATCTTATGTATCTGTGCGCTCAGGTTACTTATCTACAGGTGGACGGTCTGGGCTGTTTTCAGGCAACAGCTGTCAGGATGCCTGGACTGTTCACTCATAATGTTAATGACTTGGAAATATTAACCTACAATGATGGGAAGAGGACTATGTCCACCATGACCTCATCTTACTAAACTCAAGGACTGGCTACTTTCCAGGGAGTCCTAACTAGCTCAGGTTTGGTGGTTAAAAGAGATGAAGGAACTTTTCAAAAGTACAGTTCGGCAGGTTCACCAAACTTTGAAGCAAAAGTATAAAAAAAAAATACACAAAACAAGCTGGCGGGGTAGAAAGCAATTGGCATACACAGACAAGAGTGTGTCTATTGCTTTCTACCCCGCCAGCTTATCTTGTGTATATTTACTTATCACAGCACGTTTTTATTCCAGTGTTGCTGTTTTTAGTTTCCAACAGCAACATTAGAACAAAAACATGCTGTGATAAGTAAATATACACAAAACAAGCTAGAGGGGGACACCAGAGACCTGTAGGAGGACAGATAAGCCTAGGCCATCTTTACGAACTGATTACGAACTTTGCAATCTTGGTCCGTGAAGTTTGGTTCGCTCTTCTCTAGTGGCTAATACTATGGATAGGAAAATGTAGAACCACATGGGGGCAAACATATTCCAAGTGGGCCCCCTTTAGTATTGTAAATTTACAGAGCTGCATCCAAATCTGTACACATCCTCTGCAATACAGTTACGTCCATTGACCTAAGTTGATCACTGTTCTTTTTCTGCTTCATCTGGCCCAGACCGCCATGAAGACTTCTTCCAGCCACAAAATCTTTTGCTGGTCCACTCTTCACAAACCTTCCATCCTTCCACCCCTTTAACTGCACCATCCTGCTCCCCCCCCCCCAATGCTATGCTTGCTGCAGCCTTTGGTTCCCAAAAACTAAAGGTAGCTCCAGAAATTGTGCCATAGCAGTGCACTACACAATAATAATACTTTTTTTGTGCCCCAAATAGCAATTAGGACCTTCTTTGTGCCCTACACAATAATAGTGCCCCTCTCTGTGACTCCATACAATAATAGTGCCCTTCTCTGTGCCCCCATACAATAATAGTGCCCTTCTCTGTGCCCCCATACAATAATAGTGCCCTTCTCTGTTCCCCAATACAATAATAGTGCCCTTCTCTGTGCCCCCATACAATAATAGTGCCCTTCTCTGTGCCTCCATACAAAAATAGTGCCTTTCTTTAAGCCTCACACAGTAATAGTCCCTTCTTTGTGCCCCACACAGTAATAGTGCCCTTCTTTGCGCCCCACACAGTAATAGTGTCTTTTTTTGTGCCCCACACAGTAATAGTGCCCTTTTTTTGTGCCCCACACAGTAATAGTGGCCTTCTTTGTGCCCCACACAGTAATAATGCCCTTCTTTGTGCCCCACACAGTAATAATGCCCTTCTTTGAGCCCCACACAGTAATAGTCCCTTCTTTGAGACTAACACAATAAGACTGCCCTTCTTTGTGCCCCACACAATAATAGTGCCCTTATTTGTGCCCCACACAATAATAGTGCCCTTTTTTGTACCCCACACAATAATAGTGCCCTTCTTTGTACCCCACACAGTAATAGTGCTCTTCTTTGTGCCCCACACAATAATAGTGCCCTTCTTTGTGCCCCACACAATAATAGTGCCCTTCTTTGTGCCCCACACAGTAATAGTCCCTTCTTTGTGCCCCACACAGTAATAGTGCCCTTTTTTGTGCCCCACACAGTAATACTTCCTTCTTTGTGCCCCACACAGTAATAGTGCCCTTTTTTGTGCCCCCCACAGTAATAGTGCCCTTCTTCATGTCAGCATGCAGTAATAGTCCCCCCTTAGTGCCATGTTCACAGTAATAGTTCCCTAACACAGAAAAAGTGCCTCCTCTTATTAAAAAGTGCTGAGCTACTACAAGTGGTCCTACAACTGCTGCAATTGACCCAACAGATGAACTTTTTTAATAGGTCCTAAAAATTATGAGACAGCACTATGCCAGGAGGGTGGGGGTGAGCCAAGCTGAAGCAGTTTCACTGTACTATGGAATCCACACCGCCTGGCGCCAAAGAAGATATTTATTTACCAATGCCAATAACCTAGATAGCAAAACGCGTGGACAACATTCTCTATGCCCCAGAAATTCTGTTTTTTTGGAATTTTTTTTTTTAAATTCAAACTTATGGCGTGTTTGACAAGACTGAATACATTTCGAATATGTTCCCTTTGTGTTCTTGGCGTATGGTATAGGATGGTAAATGTAGCTTCATACTATTGTACTGCGGACAAGCCAGATGACGGGGTAATATACTCATCCTGGCACCCAATAAATCTTTTCTCCGAATAATAATAATTTATCAAGAGGGCGGGAATCCCTTTAGACCACCTACAAACAGCGGGGTCCAGTGGAATGAATCACTGCTAGATTGAAATTAATGGTTTTATTAGATAGAATACTAAGAACTTCTTACACAATAAAGACAGTACAACGTAGTAATGTAATTGTAATAAATTGCTCGGTGCAAGGCAGCAAATTGGAAGAATCTAATAGATTAAAAACGGCTTATATTGTTTTAAAAGTAGAGTCCAAGTGCAGTGACCTACTGGGATCCCTGCCGGGCCTGGGGTTTGGTGTTGTAGGTTAGGTGCCAGATTGCGGATGTGCCTGTGTTGTTTCTAGTGTTTTGTTTGACATACTAGGCAAGGCTGAGAACACTCTAAGGGTTAATCTATATGCACACAACACACAGCTAAGAACTTTCTAAAAGGAAGGGAAGAGTTTACGCTGGTCCATATTCTCTATTCAGTTTCATGTAGAGTAAATGTCTCAAAGAGACTCTGTCAGTAGGTTTATGCAGTCCTAGCTAAGGTTGACAGAGAAGCTAAACAGAATGATGTATCACTTACATTCTTCTGTGCAGCTAATTCAGAGATATCCCCCTGAATAACATGGACAATAAGTAGTCCTCTCCATTATGTGCATGTGCTCAGTACTCCTGGGTATTCATGAGAACCAGTAAACTCTGCCCCTTAGCTGCTGATTGGCAGTTATCTGTAAATACTGTGTATAGGCAGTGAACTGTCAATCAGCAGCTGGAGGGCGAGGGAGGGGTGTGGCACAAATTCCATTCTCCTGCATATTAGGAGAACGGCTGAACAGAATGATGTTACATTGATACATAGTTCTTTTCAGCATTTCTGTCACTAGCTCCTGCTTAGAATTCTGTCCAGGACACCATCCTACCCAGGGGTGTAACTACCACTGTAGCAGCCATAGCGGATGCTATGGGGCCCATGGCGTCAGAGGGCCCTGCAGAGCTGGCATTCTAGTTCAGAAGTTCCCTGAGCCCAGCCACTCAATATACTCCTGCCTGTCATCCCAGTAACAGGCTCTATACAGTAAGCTGTGACAGTGATTATGACTAGAAGGTGTAGAGACACAGGGCCCCAGCACCCCCGAGCTCCTCCCCCACCTTCCCACTATGGGCTCCGGCTTCTTCCTGCTCCCCTCCTATATCGGAACATAGGAGAAGGAGGGGGGAAGCCACACACCGACAGCTGCTGCTGCAGGTAAAGTGGAGACATTTTTTGTGTGTAGCTGGGGAGGAGGGAAAGGGGGTCCGCAATCAAAAGTTTGCTATGGGGCCCAGCTTTTCTAATTACGGCCTTGATCCTACCCTATTATTAATCCCAATGCTGGAGACAGAGAAACTGGGTTCCAGCAGGAATAGTAGATTGAATTGTGAGGTTGACACCAGTGTGGGCTTCACCACTCCTACACTAGGATCAAGGTGGGCTTCTGGACAGGCCTAGTTCATCATGTCATCCAACCTTCAGAACTTCACCCGCCAATGGGAGTTACTACTAATACAACCTGCCTCAGATAGAAAGTTAAAGGACTAGTGTCACCCTCTGCCCTCTGTTACCTGTACCTTCGAGAGGGTGCACGTTGCGAGCATTGCTTGTGGGTGAAATCACACACACAATGTCCAATAGTTTCCCGATCTCGCTGGGATATTGGTAACATCAGGCATTCACCAACGTGCACCCATCCCCCTCTAGTCCTGAAAGCAGTGTCAGACTGGCCCACCAGAGGACTAGAGAATGCTCCGGTGAGCAGCCAGCTTTAGAACCTGCACAAACACTGACTGACATGTTGTTTCTCACTGATTCTTTATTGGTGGACCCCAGGATAATTTCCTCTGGTGGGCCCCAGATACCCCAGTCTGACACTGCTTGAATGTATCCAGAAAGTATAGAATCTGGGATTTAGAGCACCTGTAGTAGAGATCTGCTAATATCAGCTATGATCAGGTACCATACTAAGGTACTAGCTATACTGCAACCCAACACCGCTCACTAGAATGGGCCTGTTCACTAAATAAACAGAAACTGAACTAACTAATCCATTCCAACAAATGAAGCAAATCCTTATGTGTAACTCTTATGTAAAGGCTAGTGCCATGACGTGTGCACAACCAATAGATTATATAGAAGATGTGTGCCCAGCCGTGCAATGACATTCTTCCTTGGTGATGTGCCCGCCATTAGTTCTGGGTCATTACTTTAAGAAATGATGTCTGACTGCTGGTTGACGGTGCTGATTTACTCCAAGAAAGAAGCGATATGTGATATGTAAATAACAGATACGCTTTTTAGAAACGGGGGGTAATTTTTCTGGCCATACATAACAAGAGGGTACAAGCCAAAAAGACAGAGTTAGCGTTAGGACCCATGTGAACCAGGAGACCTGCACGTGGTACATGGGGCAGTATGGTTTGATCTAATTATATGCCGACATCCTGGTGTTGGTTTTTAAAATTACCTGAGCAGCATTGGTGTCAGCCATAGGTGTGATGTGCAGTAGCTCCCTTCTCTCCATGTCGCTTAACAAGAGGGTGTAACTGGTGTAACAAGAGGGTCAGAACAGCCCATTGTAGTGCTGAAAGATCTTTAGGGGTCCCAGAGTCTGAATCCCCTATTCCACAGAGCACAGTTTTTACTGTTTCATGGCCCAATCAGCACCCCTGCAATGTAAGCATTGGTTTCTGACCGGTTAACATGGCAGTCTGAAGATTAGGCTTTCGTACCTGCCATGACTGCTCTGCTGGTATAGTCTGAAAGTGGCAGCCCATACCTGCAGAGCAATGATCAGCATAGGCATTTCACTCATCTGTATAAGCAATCAATCCATCGATAGCTTACAATAGTCCCCTAGGGGAAAATAAAAAAGTGTAATAGAAAGTAATAAAATATTTCAAAAAAAAAATCCTTCCCGATAAAAAATTCTAGTCAAAATATGGGAAATTGTAAGAACTATTAATGGCGGTCAATGGCATAAATAGGAAAAAAAGCAGTGTTCAATATTTTTCGCAAGTGTGGTACTAAAATCACAGCGCAAAAAATGGGCCCTTATAGCCCCATAGGTGGAAAAATGCAAACATGGTCTGAACATGTTTTTTCATTTTTTTTTGTAAAAACCCACTTTGAATAAGAATGTCAGTTCACATTATGTCCAAACATAGGAGGGGATTTATGAAGACCGGATTTTCCCGGCTTGATTCACTAAGAAGCGCACGCCTTTTAGTCAATCCAGCCGGCCAGGTGCCCGAACCTGTGCCTGGCGTACCAAATCTACACCTGCTTTCAGCAGGTGTAGATTTGGATCATAATTTACGATGCTAAAGTCGATCCGAACCCGAACTTTCGGCATTTGATTAGCGGTGGCTGCTGAAGTTGGATAAAGCCCTAAGGCTATGTGGAAATCATGGATATAGTCATTGGCTGTATCCATGTTTTCCAGACAACCTTAGAGCTTTATCCAAGTTCAGCAGCCACAGCTAATCAAATACCGAACCTTCGGGTTCCGATCGACTCGAACTCGAACCCGAACCCGATTCGCTCATCTCTATTCATAATGTAAACTGACATCAACCCCATTACGCCTCTAACTAGGACTGACTCCATCACACTCTCTCTGCAAAGCTGAATGAAGGCTTTGTGGGAAATGTAGGCCGCATTAGTAATGTCAGTGAGCAACTACAAATCAACATGGCTAAAACCCCCTATCTAAACCAGGTTAGCACAAGGCATACACAAAAACCTCTGTTCTCTAATAATAGCCTATACCGCAGAAAAATGCTACATGGTCACTGCTGCCTGAGCTCCACTGAACGCATATGGGAACGTTTCCAAGTTCATTGTTGGGAATGTGTATGGGCCCATAGGGAATGAATGGAGCATGTTGGCTATGCAGACTCTGTGTGAGCTCCATCCATTCGGGTATAATCATATCACTCTTTTATAGATCAGTGGAAGTCCCACTTGTGGATATAGGATAGTAAGCTGAGACTACCCCTTTAAGGAACTGGCACGCTTGGAAATCCCTACTTAATGTTGTTTCATGTTGACAACATCTGGCTGGAATCTCTATGGATCTGCCTCTTATGTGCCTGGAGATTATGTTGCTTGAAGGTTTGATAAATTCTGCCTATTAATTTACTACTGTTGAAAACAAACATGACTGATGTACTGTATGTGGCAGAGAAGCCGGAGTATGTCTCGTTCCAGCACTAGAACGGCCTAGCACGTGTGATTTATTACGGCCATATGACCAGGTTACTATCAGTTGAATGATTTTACTCTTCTATGTTGCTTTTACTCACAGGTTTATCTAAACAAAGTGCCACCTACTTGAATTAGTGCTGATTTGTATGTACCCCCTGCCTGCCGAAAGCTATAGAGGACTGCACTACCACTACAGGTATAGCAGAGCTGAGTTGGTCATTTAACTCTATTAGCTGAATAGTTTGTGCAAAGTGATTGAAACGCTATATGCACTTTTGCTACAAGATTTTTGGTCAAAAATTCATGCAACTTTTCAAATAGTTTTAAAGGGGAAACATAACTTTTGATATGTTGCTGCCCATGGGAGTAACAACATGAGAGTAACAATTCATTCCATACTTGTTATTATCTATTCAGTCTACTTCCCCCTGTTCTAAGCTTCTGCTTTCGGCTGAAGACACAAAAAACTGTGTGTGAGCTTTTTTATCCCCCTCCCTCCTGAGAAGGCAGACTGTATCTGCAACTTTCTAGCTTCTTTGTAATGCTGGGAGGGTTAATCTGAGGTCAAGTTGCGGATGAACTCACTGTGGTTAATTCTCCCGAAAATACAAAGTTGCAGATAGGGACTTGTTTACATCAGGTGTCTCAGAAGGGAGGGGGGAGGAGGGGGAGACAGAGAGAAAAGTTCACACACAGTTTTTTGTGTCTTCAGCAGAAAGTGGCAGCTCAGAACTGGGGGAAAAAGACTGAATAGATAATAACAAGTATGGGATGAATTGTAAGTCTCACCATGGGCAGCAACATATAAAGGGTTAGAAGCATAGTGGTAATATGTATGGTGATAATATTTGTTGCCCACTTGCAGTGCTGAACGATTTGCGATGTAAGTACTTAGTGCCTAGGGCAGCATGGACTCCAAATACAGACCTGCCAAACTAGAGACAAAAGTTTTCGTGTTGTCTCTGGAAGAAAGTGGCCATGTTTTTCTAATGCTGGATAACCCCTTTATCAAAGCACATACAGTAAATACCTGCTATATGTGAATTGGAAACAGATGAGTTAGTTTTCTGGGTGCCAGAGATGCCGTGCCCACCTATGTTTATAAATGAGATAATTCTAGTATGAAATAATCTGTGCTGGCATTGCAAGAATATGAAGAATGTCTAAATGAAAGAGAAAGAATTGAAGACATTTTTTTTTAGATACCTCTAAAAAAGCACAGAAAACACCTGCATTAAAGAGAACGGAGCACAGGGGGCACTCATCATGGCTCCAAAGTGCTATATGATAGTGGTACACAGCTTAAAGGGGTTGTCCATGTTACCTTTTTGTTAGAAGGGTTCTATGACTATAAGCAATTCATAGAAACATAAAAAAGCTGTGAAATTTAAAGGAAATCTCCCAATGCTCCAAGTGTTTGCTGCACCAGCACCAGGGGAGCACGTTGCTCATAAGGCTGTTATAGTACTATATAGCTCTTTCGGGTTCTCCCTATTAAAATACAATCATTGCAGCCGTTTTTTTATGCCTAATAGATTATGTAGTATCCCACCATGGGTGTCTCTTGTAGTGCACCTGTCACAAAAACCCTTTTTCTCAAAGGCAGGTTGTGCTAAAGATATTTATTGGTTTTACCACTAGATGTCAGTATTTTGTATGTAGGTTTTTATTTAGTGCACAGCTGTAGTTACCAAAGGGTTACTGTTCCTTCTTATGTATTTTTTGGTCTAATGGAGATACTCCTTCTGTCTAATCTATCACTTTACTTCTTTTCTCACACACATTCTTCTCCACCACTCACAGGGCTCCGTACACACCCCTGAAGGAAGTAGTCACTTGGTGGGAGGAAGTGTAGGAGTAGTTTTACACAGATTCTTGTGGGAGGAAGACACACAGAGTAGGAATCCCTGCTGTAGTTAAGCCAGGGCCTGGCTTTGCCAGGATCCCTGTCCGGGACAGTCCAGTTGTGTTGGGGAGTCAGTACCCACATGTATGAAGCAACCAGAGACCCCCGGTTTCCTCAGTTTACTTAAAACCACTATGCAGTGTTAGACGCCACAAAGAGGACAAGTCAGGGATCATCCCAGCCCACACCGAGAACCATTCTACACAGTGCAGGGCAGTATCCTAGGACAGAGGAACTGACCCGCATAGAGCAAAGCTACCGTAACGAAGGTCTACGTACTCTATTTGACACTGTAGGGCAGAAGCTGGTCAGACAAGACTATAGTCAAAACAGTATCTCTCTCTCAAGCACAAGTATCTCTCTCTCTTTAAAAGTTCTGGCAGAGCACACAACTACCCTGGGTTGGGACCCCCTCAATAAACTCCTCTCCTCTTCACTGCTCAACTCTAAACTATACAAGTACCGCTACTTCTACTTCTTATATCGGCACTTACAAGTATCTCCCAGCACAGAGTCAGTGACACAAGTCTGCATCCAGAGAAGCTATTTACTGCCTAAGTGTTCTGTATTCCAAGAGACTGTTCAGTAAAGCCATTATATTTACTCTACTGGGACTCGGTCTTCATTACATCAGCACCAGCACCTACACATATCCGCTACACTCCTTAGGTCATTTTCCCCTTTCTGCGGGTGGCAGTACTACCGAGACAGGAGCCCAAGGGACCCACCACAGCCCGGCAGGTCACCGACCATTGGAGGTCAGTATAAAGCAGCCATATATAAAGGAGGTACCAACATCACACCTGTGTGCTGGACTAGCACTAGCGTCATGACACTACCATCACACCACACCACACCACAATTAGGGCCCTATTCCACCGGACGATTATCGTTCAGATTATCGTTAAATCGTTCGAATCTAAACGATAATCGTTCGGTTGAAATGCAGTTAACGATTAATGACCGAACGAGAAATCGTTGATCGCTTTATAAGACCTGGACCTATTTTTATCGTTGCTCGTTCGCAAAACGTTCGCAAATCGTTCGCATTGAATAAGACGTCGTTCGGTCGTTCGCAGTAGATACGAACGCAATAGCGAAGAAATAGCGAAGAAAAAAACTATCGCAAATACGATCATAAGTAGCGATTAACGTTCCATGGAAATGAGTGAACGTTTTCAGGTCTTTCGCAATAGCGGTCGTTTGAGATCGTTAATCGTTAACGATTATGCAAACGATAATCGTCTGGTGGAATAGGGCCCTTAGACTAACATTCCGTTAACAAATATAGAACCTGTCCCTGTGGGGTCAGTTCAGTATGCACGGACCCTATGGAGGAAATTTATTGAGGGTTTTGCGCCTATTTTTAGGTGAATAAGTGGATTTGACGGGCAAATATTTTTTAGATGCAACTTTTTTTTTTTTTTTTTAATCTGCCTGTTTTGTGTATTCACCAAAAAGTTTGCATAATCCTGGATGAGCGCCCAAGTGCATAGTGGGGTGGGGGGATGATAAATAGAGAGGACCCTCTATCTGTGCTCCAAAAAGGTTAAAATTCACACTAGAAATATTGTTTTTGAAAATGTTTTTATCGACTTCCAAAAGAATGACCCTATACCGTCTATCAATCTCGTCTTTATGTGTGGTTCCTGCTTGTCCATTGATTTATAAGGTAAACAGAAGCTGCTGGCGGCGTCCTAGGGATGTGCCGGCCCTTCTCTTCTGGAACAGGCCGGCATTCCTCAAACCTGTAACTCATTGCAGGTGCAGGTTTAGCTGCCAAGATACCCATCACATGAGCGTCTGTCTTCTGCCAAATGTAGGCTGCTATTTAGAAGATTGTTTACCCGACATTTATTACAATATTCTGCAGAAACAACCGGCCTCGGGAAATATCTCTCCAATAAGTAGAATAAAATCTTTGTATATAGTAACTCGATGATACCATTTCCAAGCAAGACCCAAGCATATCCCCTATTAGAATCATCAGTCTATAGTCTTTCAATCTTTTCTTTCAAATCAACTGGTTTCAGAAAGTTATATAGATTTACTTTTATTAAAAATAACTCCAGTCTTCCAGTACGTATCAGCTGCTGTATGTCCTGCAGGAAGTGGTGTATTCTTTCCAGTCTCCCACAGTGCTCTCTGCTGCCACCTCTGTCCATGTCATGAACTGTCCAGAGCAGGAGAGGTTTTCTATGGGGATTTGCTCCTGCTGTGTCAGTCAACAGTGTGTGTGTGTGTGTGTGTGTGTTAGTAATGTGTATGTGTGTGTGTCAGTAATGTGTGTGTTTGTGTGTGTCAGTCAGTAATGTGTGTGTGCGTCAGTCAGTAATGTGTGTGTGTGTGTCAGTAAGTAATATGTGTGTGTGTGTTAGTAATGTGTATGTGTGTGTCAGTAATGTGTGTGTTTGTGTGTGTCAGTCAGTAATGTGTGTGTGCGTCAGTCAGTAATGTGTGTGTGTGTGTGTCAGTAAGTAATATGTGTGTGTGTGTTAGTAATGTGTATGTGTGTGTCAGTATGTGTATGTGTATGTGTGTGTTTGTGTGTGTCAGTCAGTAATGTGTGTGTGCGTCAGTCAGTAATGTCAGTGTGTGTGTCAGTAAGAAATATGTGTGTGTGTCAGTCAGTGATGTGTATGTGTTTCAGTCAGTAATATGTGTGTGTGTGTCAGTCAGTAATGTGTATGTGTGTCAGTCAATAGTGTGTTAGTCAGTAATGTGTATGTGTGTGTGTCAGTCAGTAATGTGTGTTTGTGTATGTTAGTGGTGTCTCAAGTGATTGTGCATAGTGAATGGATGAGGAGCTCGCTAAAGCTCTGTCACCCAAGGGCCCCCAAAAACCTGGAGCCAGCCTTGCCCACCTACCTAGTTAGAGCACAAAATGGGTCACTATTTCTGCAGGACATCAGGGGGTGGCATTGTTACTGCCTGTGTCACTATGGATGGGAAGTTAGTGTGGATGGAGAATAGGTAGGGAGGGCGCTCCATATTGAATGAATGAATGGAGTACTTTGTGTGCTGCTGCTTCATTTATTTGAGGGATGTTTGACCTCCACTCATATGAAAGTTCAAAAATTCTATACCTTCTCATCATATACAGAACAACATAGATTTGCTGAGACTGGAATACTCCTTGAAGGCATTTACTGAAGGCAGTGACACGGAAAGTTCTTTCTGAAATTGTCACATCCCATTACAGCACGTCCTGAGTTCTGGTTTATGTCCAACAGAAGTCTACCATTAAAGAGCTGAGGTAGACGAGTTCCTGAAGGCTTTCAGATTGAAGGTCACAATCACTTCTACCTGGTCAGCAAATACAAGTTCTGTATACTATACTTCTCCGGATTGGCATCCATAGACATGCAATGAATTACATTACGTAACCCAAACCCACTTGGATGCAAATATTCCCAAAGAGTACACTGAAATACAAAGGTTTTGCCTGACTTAGACCATGCATGACACGGATAGTCCATTCATTTAAATAAAAAGAGTGCAATACCTCATTTGTCCTGTGGGGGCACTGCATAGGAATTGTTTAATTATGCTGCTCATAAAAATTACAGGGTAATCATTAGGTGGTCATTTATCATCATTAGTCTTGTACAATGTAAATTACTCCTTTATGTTACTGAACTTTGCCACTAAACTGCATGAAAGTAGCTTTTAATTTTTGGAGTATAATGTCAACTAAATTCCTTATTGCTCATAGGTCCCCACTTGCCTCCTTCTCCTCATATGCTGCTCTTTCCCTCCCATTGTTGACAGCTTGTTGTCTAGGTTACTGACCACCACTCTGCTCTAAAAGCAGACATGACGAGTTAGTTGAGTTTGGAATACCCCTTCAAATCAGTACTCCTAACACATGAGAGCTGTACTATTTCTGTTCTCCTCAAAGTCCATCAGGCTGAATTCAAACAATTCCAAATTACTACAAGTCACAGTCCGACCGTGGGTTATCTCAGGGATGGGGAACCTCCGGCCCTCCAGCTGTTGCAAAACTACAATTCCCATCATGCCTGGACAGCCAAAGTTTTTGCCAGGAGCTCTGAAGCTGTTTAACCCTTAGAGGACGGGGCCAATTTCAATTTTTGCGTTTTCGTTTTCCCCTCCTTGAGCTTAAAAGTCCATAGCACTTGCATTTTTTCACCTAGAAACCCACATGAGCCCTTATTTTTTGCGTCACTAATTGTACTTTGCAATGACAGGCTGAATTTTTGCATAAAGTACACTGCGAAACCAGGAAAAAATTCAATGTGTGGTGAAATTGAAAAAAAAAACAAACAACGCATTTCTATTATTTTTTTTTTTTTTCGTTTTTACGCAATTCGCCCTGGTGTAAAACTGACTTGTTATATATGTTCCTCAAGTCGTTACGATTACAACGATATATAACATGTATAACTTCTATTGTATCTGATGGCCTGTAAAAAATTCAAACCATTGTTAACAAATATATGTTCCTTAAAACCGCTCCATTCCCATGCTTATAGCGCTTTTATCCTTTGGTCTATGGGGCTGTGTCAGGTGTCATTTTTTGCGCCATGATGTGTTCTTTCTATCGGTACCTTGATTGCGTATATACGACTTTTTGATCGCTTTTTATTACAATTTATCTGGATTTGATGCGACCAAAAATTTTGCACTTTGGGATTTTTTTGCGTTTACGCCGTTTACCGTGCGAGATCAGGAATGTGATAAATTAATAGTTCGGGCGATTACGCATGCAGCGATACCAAACATGTTTATTTATTTATTTATTTTTTATTGATAACATGGGAAAAGGGGGGTGATTCTGACTTTTATTAGGGAAGGGGGCTTTTTATTGATAATAACACTTTTTTTTTTTTTTTTTTACACTTATACTAGAAGCCCCCCTGGGGTTAGGGTTATTCCCCCTGGGGGACTTCTAGTATAAGTACACTGATCTCTCATTGAGATCTATGCTGCATAGATATGCAGCATAGATCGATGAGATAGGCACATTGATTGCTTCCGGCTGCTGCAGCCGGAAGCAATCGAGTGCCGAGCCGAGATCAGCGCCATTACGGCGCTGACCCCGAACGGAGAAGAATGTGTGAATCCACCCCACTAGACACCAGAGAACAGCTGCATCAAGTAATCGGATGCAGCTGTCAACTTTGACAGCTGCATCCGATTACTTTAATAGCACGGCGATCGGACCGTGCCCGCTAATAGCCGCGGCCCTGGGCTACGTGCAGCACCCGGGACCGCAGCAATTCAGAGCGCTGCCGCCGCGCGGCCCCACTCTGAACACATGGGTCCAGGGTCGCCTAAGGGCTAAACCTTTGCTCTACTGTACTGACACAGAGAAGGTTTAAGGTGTCACTTCCAAAAACTTTTGTCATGTCATAGAGACATCATAGAGACATGTGAAAAGTTTTGATTGGTCCGGGTCTGAGTGTTCACACCTGTACCGATCAGAAGATAGAGCCGGGAGAAGAGGTGCCGCAGCACATCTTCACCCAGCTCTATCTCCTGATCGGTACAGGTGTGAACACTCAGACCCGGACTGATCAAAACTTTTCCCATGTCTCTATGATGTCTCTATGACATGTCAAAAGTTTTGTAAAGTGACAGTGACACTTTAAAATCCATTCCGTAGCGGATCATCCGTGATTGAGAAATGTATAAATGACACAACAGCGTTTTGGAAATTTTGGAATGCAAAGAAGCCCATAAACAAACATAATAAAAAAATAAATAAAACAAAAACACTAAAAATTTTATAAAACTTGAATGCAAAAAAAATTAAATAAAAAATTAAGCAAACTAAAACTATTGTTTCAAATATTGAAATCTCAAATTTAAACATCTTATTAAATCTTTTGGGAAATAACTAGAATATACAACAATAATTAAAACCAATCACAGCTCAGCTCTGATGAAATGAATAGAGGAGCTGTGATTGGTTGCTATGGCCAGTTTACACCAGTGTCTATTTTACACTCTTTGACAAATCTCCCTTATAATATATACAACACAAACTCAAAAATTGCATAAATTAAAGTACATAATCAAAAACAGCATTTTATGCTATACAATTAAAAAAAAAACTTTTTTTTTTTTCATTTTGTAATGTTTCCCACAATGTGAGTGATAACAACACAACATAAAATATATCAACCCAAATTCTAAAGCAAATTGATACGTTGTACTTTTCAGATACGGTGACGTCCGTAAGCGATTTACCTTTTCGTTGCGCCTTGTTTATGCTTTTTCTTCTGGTTTGTGGACAATGAGTCGGCTGAGCTTCACGTAGTCAATGCAGCGACGGTGACGACTGTGCTGGATAATAAAAGAATCCTGAACTCCCAACAGCTGGCTCTCCTCAGCTCCTCCCACACTCAGCCATTTTTAAATCATGTGGGTTTTATTTTTGTTTTTTCAGACCTACTTTTTTTTCTTCCTATGCCGAAATATGCGGGAATGTAGCCAAGAAGAATTTACTGCAACTGGGCGTTTGATTAAGACAATGGTTACATTTCTTCACCTTTTTTTTTTTAATTTTTTTTTATTCGATTTCTTATATTTAATTTAATTTCATATTTAATTCGATTATTTATATTTTTGGTTATTTGAGTTATCCCTATAGAACACTTTGTGTAAATAAAAAGAACTATTTTTAAATTAAATTAATATAAACAAATATATTTGGAATCTAACCTAATTTTCTATCCAAATCTAAAAAAATATTATGATATAGTAGTGAATAGTGTCTAAAAAGGTAGCAATGTTAAAGGGGTACTCCGGAGATAAAAGAATTGATCTCAAATGAAGTGGTGTCAGAAAGTGCCAGAGATTTGTATTTTAAGTCTTCCAGTACATATCAACTGCTGTATGTTCTGCAGGAAGTGGTACATTCTTTCCAGTGCTCTCTGCTGCCACCCCAGTCCATGACAGGAACTGTCCAGAATTCCCATAGAAAACCTCTTCTGCTCTGGACAGTTCCTGTCATGGACTGGGGTGGCAGTAGAGAGCACTGGGTCAGACTGGAGATAATACACCACTTCCTGCAGGACAAACAGCAGCTGATAAGTACTGGAAGACTTGAGATTTGTAAATAGAAGTAAATTATAAATCTGTATAACTTTCTGACACCAGTTCACTTAAGAGAAAAACATTTCTCTGGAGAACCCCTTTAATAGCTAAACTTTTTCTAACTTTTTGGTGTAATTGTTCTTGAGGGGGGTTAGGCCGTATCTGTTATAATTGAATCAGAAAATGACTTGTGGTTTAAATCACATTTTTATGTTAACATATTTCTAAAGAAGTTTGGGTGATTTTTTTTTTTTTTTTAATTTTCCATTTTGCTTTCTATTTTATAAAATAATCCTGAAATCTTCCACTTTTCATTTTGGCCACTAGGCTTAACACTAAAGGACCTAATACAGGGGCCCATGCTTAGGAGCAAGAAAGCACCAGCTTGCTCCTCATTCCCTGCTTGCTATCGCCGCTATTACACGAGCCGACAGCAAGGGGGAAAGAGCGGGGATGGGATGGATACAGGGAAGGGGGATATACAAGGAGGGGATGGATACAGGGAAGGGGGATATACAAGGAGGGGATGGATACAGGGAAGGGGGATATACAAGGAGGGGATGGATACAAGGAAGGGGAATATACAAGGAGGGGAAGGATACAGGGAAGGGGGATATACAAGGAGGGGATGGATACAGGGAAGGGGGATATACAAGGAGGGGATGGATAAAGGGAAGGGGGGTATACAAGGAGGGGATGAATACAGGGAAGGGGGGTATACAAGGAGGGGATGGATACAGGGAAGGGGGGTATACAAGGAGGGGATGGATACAGGGAAGGGGGATATACAAGGAGGGGATGGATACAGGGAAGGGGGATATACAAGGAGGGGATGGATACAGGGAAGGGGGATATACAAGGAGGGGATGGATACAGGGAAGGGGGGTATACAAGGAGGGGAAGGATACAGGGAAGGGGGATATACAAGGAGGGGAAGGATACAGGGAAGGGGGATATACAAGGAGGGGATGGATAAAGGGAAGGGGGGTATACAAGGAGGGGATGGATACAGGGAAGGGGGGTATACAAGGAGGGGATGGATACAGGGAAGGGGGATATACAAGGAGGGGAAGGATACAGGGAAGGGGGATATACAAGGAGGGGATGGATAAAGGGAAGGGGGGTATAAAAGGAGGGGATGGATACAGGGAAGGGGGGTATACAAGGAGGGGATGGATACAGGAAAGGGGGGTATACAAGGAGGGGATGGATACAGGGAAGGGGGGTATACAAGGAGGGGATGGATAAAGGGAAGGGGGGTATACAAGGAGGGGATGGATACAGGGAAGGGGGGTATACAAGGAGGGGATGGATACAGGAAAGGGGGGTATACAAGGAGGGGATGGATACAGGGAAGGGGGTATACAAGGAGGGGATGGATACAGGGAAGGGGGGTATACAAGGAGGGGATGGATACAGGGAAGGGGGTATACAAGGAGGGGATGGATACAGGGAAGGGGGATATACAAAGAGGGGATGGATACAGGGAAGGGGGGTATACAAGGAGGGGATGGATACAGGGAAGGGGGATATACAAGGAGGGGATGGATACAGGGAAGGGGGCAGATGATGATAGGTTCTATACATATACATTTATGTTATTTTGGACTAAGAACTTGTCTAGGCCACTTTTGAAGCCCTCTACTGTTTTGGCTGTGACCAGATCTCTCCAGGTGGAGGCAGTGCCCTCTTGTCTCTCCAGGCGGAGGCGGTGCCCCCTTGTCTCTCCAGGCGGAGGCGGTGCCCCCTTGTCTCTGCAGGTGGAGGCAGTGCCCTCTTGTCTCTCCAGGCGGAGGAGGTGCCCTCTTGTCTCTCCAGGTGGAGGCGGTGCCCTCTTGTCTCTCCAGGCGGAGGCGGTGCCCCCTTGTCTCTCCAGGCGGAGGCAGTGCTCTCTTGTCTCTCCAGGCGGAGGCAGTGCCCTCTTGTCTCTCCAGGCGGAGGCAGTACCCCCTTGTCTCTCTAGGCGGAGGCAGTGCCCTCTTGTCTCTCCAGGCAGAGGCAGTGCCCTCTTGTCTCTCCAGGCAGAGGCAGTGCCCTCTTGTCTCTCCAGGTGGAGGCAGTGCCCTCTTGTCTCTCCAGGTGGAGGCAGTACCCCCTTGTCTCTCCAGGCCGAGGCAGTGCCCTCTTGTCTCTCCAGGTGGAGGCAGCGCCCCCTTGTCTCTCCAGGCGGAGGCAGTGCCCTCTTGTCTCTCCAGACGGAGGCGGTGCCCCCTTGTCTCTCCAGGCGGAGGCGGTGCCCCCTTGTCTCTCCAGGCGGATGCGGTGCCCTCTTGTCTCTCCAGGCGGAGGCAGTGCCCTCTTGTCTCTCCGGGCGGAGGCAGTGCCCTCTTGTCTCTCCAGGCGGAGGCAGTGCCCTCTTGTCTCTCCAGGCGGAGGCAGTGCCCTCTTGTCTCTCCGGGCGGAGGCAGTGCCCTCTTGTCTCTCCAGGCCGAGGCAGTGCCCTCTTGTCTCTCCAGGCGGAGGCAGTACCCCCTTGTCTCTCCAGGCCGAGGCAGTGCCCTCTTGTCTCTCCAGGCCGAGGCAGTGCCCTCTTGTCTCTCCAGGCGGAGGCAGTACCCCCTTGTCTCTCCAGGCCGAGGCAGTGCCCTCTTGTCTCTCCAGGCCGAGGCAGTGCCCTCTTGTCTCTCCAGGCGGAGGCAGTACCCCCTTGTCTCTCCAGGCCGAGGCAGTGCCCTCTTGTCTCTCCGGGCGGAGGCAGCGCCCCCTTGTCTCTCCGGGCGGAGGCAGTGCCCTCTTGTCTCTCCAGGTGGAGGCAGCGCCCTCTTGTCTCTCCGGGCGGAGGCAGTGCCCTCTTGTCTCTCCAGGCGGAGGCAGTACCCCCTTGTCTCTCCAGGCCGAGGCAGTGCCCTCTTGTCTCTCCAGGTGGAGGCAGCGCCCCCTTGTCTCTCCGGGCGGAGGCAGTACCCCCTTGTCTCTCTAGGCGGAGGCAGTGCCCTCTTGTCTCTCCAGGCGGAGGCAGTGCCCTCTTGTCTCTCCGGGCGGAGGCAGTGCCCTCTTGTCTCTCCAGGTGGAGGCGGCGCCCCCTTGTCTCTCCGGGTGGAGGCGGTGCCCCCTTGTCTCTCCAGGCCGAGGCAGTGCCCTCTTGTCTCTCCAGGCGGAGGCAGTGCCCCCTTGTCTCTCCGGGCGGAGGCAGTGCCCCCTTGTCTCTCCGGGCGGAGGCAGCGCCCCCTTGTCTCTCCGGGCGGAGGCAGGGCCCCCTTGTCTCTCCGGGCGGAGGCAGCGCCCCCCTTGTCTCTCCGGGCGGAGGCAGCGCCCCCTTGTCTCTCCGGGCGGAGGCAGCGCCCCCTCGTCTCTCCGGGCGGAGTCAGTGACCTCTTGTCTCTCCGGGCGGAGGCAGTGCCCTCTTGTCCTTTGAGGGGGTTTTACCTGGAACATCTTTTCCCCATATTTCTTGTAGGGGCCATTTATATATTTGAATAAATTAATCATATCTCCCCTGAAACGTCTCTTCTCCAGACTAAACAAATGTAATTCTTTTAATCTCTCCTCATAACTAAGATGCTCTATTCCCCTTATTAGTTTAGTTGCCCGTCTTTGTACCCTCTCCAGCTCTAGAACGTCCTTTTTATGAATCGGGTTCCAAAACTGGACGGCATACTCCAGATGAGGCCGCACCAAAGCTTTATAAAGCGGTAATATTATATCCCTGTCCAGAGAGTCCAGGTCTGTTATATACATGACAATATCCTGCTGGCCTTAGAAGCAGCTGACTGACATTGTGTGCTGTTCTGTAGTCTATTATCTACAAGTACACCCAGATCCTTCTCCATTAGCGACTCTCCCAGAGTAACTCCCCCCAGGACATATGATGCATGCGGGTTATTAGTACCCAGGTGCAGGGCCGCCGATAGGGCAGTACAAGTGGTACTGCCGTATGGGGCCCGGACCCTAAGAGACATTGGGGGGGCCCGCCGCCCCCCGTCCGCTACGCTAGGGGGGCCCGCACGGCCCCCCTTGCCCCTTGTCTCTGAGCATCCCGAGAAGCTGCATCCCGATGCACTGATCGCTTTGATGTTCCGCCCGCACAGTAAGCGGGCGGAACATTAAAGCGATCAGAATACAGGAGCAGGACCTGTCAGCGTCCTCCTCCTGTATTCCCTCCCATAGGCTGCCGGAACTTCATACCAGCAGCCTATGGGAGGGCGGGACGTGACCTCTCCGGCAGGCGTGATCATGTGACGTCATCACGCCTGCCGGAAGTCCCGTCCCTGTGGCTCGCAAGATGGAGCCCGAAGAGGAGGAAGAGCTGCTGCCTGCACAGCGCGGATTAGGTGAGTAGGATGTTTGTTTTTTTAGGGGCACCTCTGGGGGCATTATTAGCTCATGGGGGCACCTCTGGGCAGGGCCGGCGCCAGCACCCAGCTGACTAGGGCAAGTGCCGGGGCCCACAGCTCCTCTAGGGGCCCACTCCCGTCTGTTACTACATTTCTTTTTCTGTTAGTAAAAAAAAAAAAAAGTGTAGTAACAGAGGGGAGTGGGCCCCTAGAGGCCGCATGTGACAGTTAGGGGCCCGCCGATACATACAGGGGTCACATCATGTCTTCCTTCCAGGGCCGGCTGGAGGTGTAAAGGACCTTTGATGAGGTCATGCCCATGTGACCAGTCTCATGTGTGGGATAGGCTATATTCCTCTGCTGGGAGATCTATGGGCCCAGGAGAAGGACCTGTGATGATGTCACAGGTCATGTGATTGGACACCTGATAGAGGGCAGAAAGGTAGGCTGTGTAAACTAATAGTGTTCTAGTTGCTTTGGGTATACAGGTCCTGCAGTGAGAGATATAGAGATTATTTATATATATATATATATATATATATATATATATATATATATATATATATATATATATATATAATCACTGCAGGACCTGTATTAATTAGAACTAGAGGTCTCAGCATGTTCATGTGTTATATTTGTATATAATATGAACAGTTGGGGCTTCTAGTTTTAGGGCCATTTTTAGCATTGTGCAAGCTGGACCTTAGGGTAAATTCACAAGGGCGGTTCCGCAGCGGATTAAGGGTGCCTTCACACCTACCGTATCGCAGTAGAAAATCCGCTGCGGATCCGCAGCAGATCCGCAGCGGATTTAACTAAATGAATGAACACAGCACTAAATCCGCACTTACAAATCTGCTGCGGATCCGCTGAGCTGGGAGCCTCAGACACGGCCGGATCTCGCTGCCGGTAATGTATTATCCCGGGCGGTGGGGGTTAATGGGGCCGGGACTTACATACTGGCAGCGAGATGAGAATCCCGCTGCGAGTATGTAATCACATTGGAATTCACAGGGGAAGGATCCACAGCGGTTTCAGCGGTGAATTTGCATTGTTAAATCCGCTGGGGAACCGCCCTTGTGAATTTACCCTTACTCAGCAGTGATTGTTACCCCTCATCCTGTCACTGTGTCTGACTCCTCCAGAGTCCTGACTACCGCAGAGATCAGGAGATACAGGAGGAGAAAGATATGAAGCAGCCGCATGTTTCTTCTGCTGCATATCTTTCCTCACCTGGATCTCCATGATTTGCTCCTCAATGGGGCCCACCGAGGCTCTGTCGCCCAAGGGCCCACAAAAACCTGGAGCCGGCCCTGCCTCTGGGGGCATTATTAGTGTATGGGGGCACCTCTGGGGGCATTATTAGTGTATGGGGGCACCTCTGGGGGCATTATTAGTATATGGGGGCACCTCTGGGGGCATTATTAGTGTATGGGGGCACCTCTGGGGGCATTATTAGTGTATGGGGGCACCTCTGGGGGCATTATTAGTGTATGGGGGCACCTCTGGGGCATTATTAATATATGGGGGCACCTCTGGGGGCATTACTAGTATATGGGGGCACCTCTGGGGGCATTATTAGTTCATGGGGGCACCTCTGGGGGCATTATTAGTATATGGGGGCACCTCTGGTGGCATTATTAGTTCATGGGGCACCTCTGGGGGCATTATTAGTGTATGGGGGTACCTCTGGGGGCATTATTAGCTCATGGGGGCCACCTCTGGGGGCATTATTAGTTCATGGGGGCACCTCTGGGGGCATTATTAGTATATGGGGGCACCTCTGGGGGCATTATTAGCTCATGAGGGTACCTCTGGGGGCATTATTAGCTCATGGGGGTACCTCTGGGGGCATTATTAGTTCATGGGGCCACCTCTGGGGGCATTATTAGTTCATGGGGGTACCTCTGAGGGCATTATTAGCTCAGGGGGGTACTTCTGGGGGCATTATTAGTTCATGGGGCCACCTCTGGGGGCATTATTAGTTCATGGGGGCACCTCTGGGGGCATTATAAGCTCATGGGGGCACAGCAGGGGATCCTACATACAGGGGGCATCCCACATTCCTACTCGCTTTACTGCACATAACACCAAACAGTGCAGTTACTTTGGGAGCCTACAAGGGGGAGAAAGGAAAGGTAGTTGCTAGAAATGTGCGGAGCCTAAATTGTTTGTCTCGCAGGTTCTAAAAAGATGAAACATATCTGGAAGGAATCATCATGGAGGACTGGGCCGGATGGAGAGGAAAAGGGAAAGTGACGCCTCAGATCAAAGAAGACGTCACCTGTGAGTCCCTGTATGACACTTTTCTTATTTTGTAGAACATCATTTAGTAGGGGCGCCCCGAGGTGACAGCTACTACATTATCTGTACTCAGAGATATCACTGTGTTATCTGTGTTGTTACATAGGACTGCAGGTGACTACTACATTATCTGTACTCAGAGATATCACTGTGTTATCTGTGCTGTTACATAGGACTGCAGGTGACATCTACTACATGATCTATACTCAGAGATATCACTGTGTTATCTGTGCTGTTACATAGGACTGCAGGTGAAATCTACTACATTATCTGTACTCAGAGATACCACTGTGTTATGTGGTGTTACATAGGACTGCAGGTGATATCAGGTGATTTCTCCAGGTTGCAGAAGTTCAAACTTCATCGTGCCCTGCTGACAGTTTATTATGGGAGTTGTAGTTTTGCAGCATGTGGCTCTTCAGGTTGCAGCACTACAACCCCCATAGTTTCCAACTGGCAGTTTATGATTAGAGTTGTAGTTTTTCAGCTGGAGAGTCAAAGATTGGAACAGCTTCCCTGGTCAGAGTAAGTGTGTGTCTGTGTGTTTATGTATACATGGGTGCTGGTGTCTGTGTGTTTATATATACATGTGTGCTGGTGTCTGTGTGTTTATATATACATGTGTACTGGTGTCTGTATACATGTGTGTTGGTGTCTGTATGTGTGTATACATGTGTGCTGGTGTCTGTATGTGTGTATACATGTGTGCTGGTGTCTGTATATGTGTATACATGTGTGCTGGGGTCTGTATACATGTGTGCTGGTGTCTGTATACATGTGTGCTGGTGTCTGTATTCATGTGTGCTGGTGTCTGTTTTCATGTGTGCTGGTGTCTGTATTCATGTGTGCATACATGTGTGCTGGTGTCTGTATACATGTGTGCTGGTGTCTGTATACATGTGTGCTGGTGTCTGTATGTCTGTATACATGTGTGCTGGTGTCTGTGTGTGAGATCAATTTTAGAGAACTGGCTCATATATCCCATTTTCCCCAGTCGCTTAAAATGTAACCTCTGTTATACAGTTATAAAATTGTAGAACCTAAATGTGAACAAGGTGCAATTCAAATAGACACTTACTTGTAGAGCTGTCTCTTGTGCTCTGTATGCAGTGCATTATATTCACCCTTGCAACGTACAATTTATAGCGTGTCTACAAGCCCAGCGGGGCTCATTATGATGGAGACTAAAACTTATACAAGAGTGGGGTAGGGGTTCCCCTGTATTCAGAATGCTGTTGAGTGCTAGGCAATGCCCCGTCTGGGATTATTGAATTTCGAGGGTCTATGCAGAGCAGGATAAAGACACCTCTGCTGCACAAACAGGATCTCCTAGAAAGCGTTCTCACCGCCATGTATTCGCTATCACTGGCTTGGGTGAGCTAAACTAGTCTGCCTGGGGGTGTGTGTGATTTGTATATGCTCACTAACATGGAACAGCCTCATTATATTAGCCTTATCAACATATTCTATGTTAGTGAGCATACCGGGGGGGGGGGGGGGGGGGGGGATATTGGTGAACATATACAAATCAAACAGCCCCCCAGACCCTCGAAATTCAATAATCCCAAACGGGGCATTGCCTAGTACTCAACAGCATTCTGAATACAGGGGAACCCCTACCCCACTCTTGTATAAGTTTTAGTCTCCATCATAACGAGCCCCGCTGGGCTTGTAGACGCGCTATAAATTGTACGTTGCAAGGGTGAATATAATGCACTGCATACAGAGCACAAGAGGCAGCTATACAAGTAAGGTGTCTGTATGGTGACATTTAAATTGCACCTTGTTCACATTTAGTTTCTACAATTTTATAACTGTATAACAGAGGTTACATTTTAAGCCACTGGGGAAAATGGGATATATGAGCCAGTTCTCTAGAATTGATCTGAACCAAATTATACCTCCCAGCAAGGCGTGGGTCGAACACACAATTTTTTTTTTTATTAATGTGGGGGGCCCAGACACTTTGGTTGTATGGGGCCCCGAAATTCCTGATGGCGGCCCTGCCCAGGTGCATAACTTTACATTTATCCACATTGAACCTCATTTGCCAAGTGGACGCCCAAACACTCAGTGTGTCTGAGTCATCCTGTAACATCTGCACATCCTCCATAGACTGTACTGTACTACAAAGCTTGGTGTCATCTGCAAAGATAGAAACATTGCTGTTAATTCCATCCTCAATATCAGTAATAAACAAGTTAAACAGAAGGGGGCCCAGTACTGACCCTTGGGGTACACCACTTTCAGAGTAGGAATCATTGACCACCACTCTCTCAAATATTAAAGGGAACCTGTCACCCCCCCTGCCGGGGTGACAGGCTCCCGACCCCCCGTTAGAGCCCCCTATTCTCACCTAATCCCGCCGGGTCCCGTTTCTGGAGGTGGTCGGGTGATGGAGATCTCAGCCGCTGCAGCCCGGCGCGCGCGCTGAGAGATAAGTCCAACACCCATAGAAAATGACAGGAGAGTCCAGCGCTCTATACAGAAGGTGTATAGAGGGGCAGAAGGTGACAGAAGTGAGTATGTGTACTCAAGTAAGATCCTAGAGATCGATGGTTAATGGGTAACTGAAAGCCTGTACACCTAAAAAGTATCACACTCTGGACCTCCTGTCTTGGGTACCAAGAGTGATTGTCCCATGTTTGATAGGAACTAGGAGACTACCACCATTTGTTTAAAGGGACCGGATAACAGATTAAAGGGGTTATCCAGCGTGGGGGCTATTTTTAGATCTGGCCGGGGAGGAGGTGGCTGTAAGAAAAGACGACCACTCACCTCCCCGGTTCTAACGCCAGGATCCCACCTCCTTCACTGAGTGGCTGAGCGGACCTGAGATGTGGGTCTCAGGCCCGCGTCAGACACCCGGAAGCGGGCGGGAATCGGGCACCGGAGCGCTGCGATGTGGGACCCGCCGCTGGAACTGGGGAGGTGAGTGGACGTCTTTTCTTTCAGCCACTTCCTCCCCGGCCAGATCTAAAAATAGCCCCCACGCTGGATAACCCCTTTAATGCTTTGGATACTGGTAGAGGACAGGACACCAGGAACTGTCCAGAGCAGGAAAGGTTTTCTATAGGGATTTGCTACTGCTCTGGACAGTTCCTGACATGGACAGAGGTGGCAGCAGAGAGCACTGTGTCACACTGGAAAGAATACACTACTTCCTGCAGGACATACAGCAGCTGAAGTAAGGGAAGACTTGAGATTTTGTAATCAAAATAATTTACAAATCTATGTAACTTTCTAACACCAGTTCATTTGATTTTTTTTAAATACTGGGCACCAGGGATCAGGGAAATTAAAAAAAGAAACAAGGACAATGGAAAAATGTCCTTCCACACATCACGCCACATACAGTATTATACCCTAGAAGAGAATAAGATCTATGTACTGTCCTAGCAACACGGGAGACGTTGTATTTCTGATTCCACCATAACACAGGTGAAGCCGCTGTGTTCAGCTTAATTCCCTCTCGGCAATCTTGCAGAATTCCTATGATCCAGCTGCCCCCTAATAACAGGGAGGATGGACCTCTCCCATTGAGTATAATTTACTGTAATGTTTCTGTAACAGGAACCACTCCATGAGGCGAGAGGAGGGGAGCTCCAGATTTATAACCTCACCAGAGACTTCATATATCCAGGTGGGAGAAAACACTCGGTTTACAACTCACTGCGATACTGTTGACCTTTATACTGCTTGTTTTACCCTAGTAAGCTACTGTGGTGATGTATTGCGGCACGTGGCCAGTGATGGTAGTGTCGTGACGCCAATGCTAGTCCAGCACACAGGTGTGATGTTGGTACCTGTTTTATATATGGCCGGTTTGTACTGTTCCCAAATGGTCCCCAATGTGATGGGTCCCTTGGGCTCTTGTCACAGTAGTCCTGAGTGGAAAATGACCAACCGAGACTATCGGTACCGCCACCCATAGAAAGGGGAAAATGACCCAAGGTGTGTAGCGGATGTGTATAGGTGCTGGTGCTGGTGCAATGACGACTGAGTCCCAGTAGAATAAATAATGGCTTAAATAAAAAGTCTTTGGGAAATACAGAACACTTTGGCAGCAAATTACTTATCTTGATACAGAACTGTGCTCTGCCGGAATTTTACATAGAAGAATACTTGGGAGATACTTGAGAGATAGATACTTGTGCCTGTGTTTGGACTTTGTTGTCTGACCACCTTTTGCCCTACAGTGTTGAGGTACTCGTCCTAATAAGGTGACACAAGCCCCAGTCTTGGTTACCTGTGTGAAGCTAAGTGTCCAAATTTTTCCCTGCGCTGCGAGATAGAGTACGTAGACCTTTGTTATAGTAGCTTTGCTCTATCCGTGTCAGTTCCTCTTGTAGCCTAGGATACTGCCCTGCACTTTTTAGAGATGTCCTTGGTGTGCGCTGGATTTTTCCCCGACTTGTCCTCCTTGTAGTGTCTAGCACTGCATAGTTGAAAAAGTAGATAGACTGAAGAAGTGGAATGTCTCAAGTTGCTCCATACGTGTGTGTCTTGACTCACTAACACAGTTGGACTGTCCCGGACAGGGGTCCTGGCAGAGCCAGGCCCTGGCTTAACTACAGCAGGGGTGCCTACTCTGTGTGTGTCTTCCTCCCATGAGAATCTGAGGGAAACTGAAGCTACACTTGCTCCCACCGAGTGACTACTTCCTACAAGGGTGTGTAAGAGCCCCTGTGAGTGGTGGAGAAGTATGTGTGCAAAGAGAAAGAAGTATCTCCATTTGACAATAAAATAAACAATACAGAAGGAGCAGTTACTCTTTGTTCACTACAGCTGTGCAATATATACAGGATCACATACAAAACACTGACATCTGGTGGTGAAACCAATACTTGACTTTGAGTGAAGGGCTTTTGTGACAGGTGTCGTACAAGAAACACCCATGGTGGGACACCACACAACCTGCCCCCCCTAAGTACCCTTCATGGCCTGGCATCTAGTCCCTGTCCTTGTGCAACCACTAGTCCAGCAGAAGCAGCAGGGGCTGTCACCTTAGGCCTTATTCACATAAGATCCGCTATTTTTACTCCGTGATCTGTGCAATTTGGTCCGTAATTGCATCGTGGTGCATCGGTATCTACGTCCACAAACGCATAAAATGTTGAACTAGTTTGATTTGATCCGCGTCTTTCACAGACGTCACGGATGATGTCCATGAAAGTCACGGATCCCATAGACTTCTTGCACCTGGGTGCACAGTTACTAATGGTTTGCACTGCACATAGAAATATGTGTATGTTAAAAACAAAACTTTCATTTTTCAATTGGACTCCTCCAGTGGAGGGGGTGGGGGTGGTATTTGCTTTATTCTGATTGATTTCTATTTGCTGTGGTAACTCATAGTGATATTATAAATTGTTCCAGATGTTCCCTGTTTGTCTATACCAGTATATTGGGGAAAAACATAAATATCTATTTTCTCTTATATTTCCCTTTTTCTCTGGTCAGGTAAACTTATGGGCCTTTGACCAGACTATTAGGCAACCAGTACTTGATACACACCACACTTGTCTATGGGTTGACATATGGTGACCACAAGCGATATATGGTGCAAAGCTAGATGAGGGCAATAGTGCGTTGTATATGTCACATGGCAGGGTGGCGGTGCTAGAGTAGTGTTCCTAGTGTACCACACACACTCTTTTTATTCGTTGATACAAATCTCGATAAGATTCTGACATTTTAATATATTCTTTACTAATCTTCAGTATAATCAGTGCAGTGTCCTGGTACCCGCACCCATCTACTAAAAGTATAAAGTTGTCACATGGCTGAGGAATCAAAGTGAGTAGATCAGTCTGGGTATCATGAGTTGCTATCACTGTCACTGTCATTTTGCTTGTCACATTATTGATACTGGATACTTTATTATTATGGACAAGCAAAGGTTTATATTGTTCTGTATTGCCACTCCTAGTGGGTCACATGTCAAGGATGTATGGGACATTGGTCACATGACCTCTTCTCAGGCAGCTTCAGTTAGAAGTGGGGTCTGAGGGAGGGGTATCCCAGGTTCGCTGGTTAGAACCGAACTTAGTCAGTCAAAATTAGTCAGTCTGGCTTGGTGAAAAAGTATTTGCCAGTTTTGCAGCTCAGTAGACTATAGTTCCTAGGCTGTGGAAAAATTTGCTTTGCTGTTGCCAGTTGAAGCCTGCTGCAAGCAATATAATCATACTTTCATGGCTTCTGATGCCATTATTTTCTTTTAATCCAGTGGTACAGTGCCAAAGGGGTGGGGCCTAGAGTGTCCGCTCCCTAAACCTGCGGTGGTTCTCAGGTCTTCCTCCAGGCCCTTCTTCTCTCCAGTGACGTCCTCCTAGGTCTTCCTCCACATCCTCCTTCTATCAAGCAACGTCATCCCAATTCAGCATATGCGCAGTTACAAACCGATACCAAAAAGATAGTCCTGCCCTGGGGGTGTCGCTTGAGAGAAGGAGGGCCTGGGGGAAGACCTGAGAGGAGCTGAAGGCTAGGGCATGGACACTTAGCCCCTTCCCTTTTGACACAAAAAATTTGGGTACAGATTTGCTTTAAAGAGTAACTGCTAACTTGTATAAAAGGGCACAGAGGAAACCTAACTTCTGTATGGGGGCACTGGGGCATTAGTACTACTATATTGGGGCACAGAGTTGTGCCCAACTTCTATACAAGGTTACAGAGGGGCCCAGCTTCTGTATGGAGCTTTACTACTATGTTGGGGCACAAAGGGGCCTTACTTCTACATTAGGGCAAGAGAGGCCTGTTATATAAGAATACTGAGGGGCCTAACTGCTATATGGGGGCACAGAAGGGACCTTAATTCTATATGGGGCACAAAATGGGAACCCTTACTTTGTTGGACAGTACAGATGAGGAGTTTGCATAGAGGTGATGATGGTGCTGGAGCAAGAGTCCTAAAATGTTTTTCTGGCACACTCTACGGAGAAGGGCTGTGGCCAAGAGAAGTTTTTAAAGCTTCACTTTCATAATTATACAACCATAATAAATTGGTATTTCCAGGAAACGATCTCTCCTCATTTCTAATTGTGACTCACACATTATCGGAATGTCAAAGGGCTATTATGGTACTCCATCTAGTAGGAAGAGACAGAAGATGAACCAAACTGCACCAAAGCTTTTACCAAGATCTCTTCCCATGATAAGAGTCATCTTACTAGTAATAGTAATACATTACTGCCGCATACCTCACATTCCAAGAAAAGCCCAAATACAACAAAACTCTTTATAGTTTAACCCCTTAAGGACGGGGCCAATTTAGATTTTTGCGTTTTCGTTTTTTCCTCCTTGTGCTTAAAAGGCCATAGCACTTGCATTTTTTCACCTAGAAACCCACATGAGCCCTTATTTTTTGGGCCACTAATTGAACTTTGCAATGACAGGCTGAATTTTTTCATAAAGTACACTGCGAAACCAGAAAAAAAAAAAACATATGGTGAAATTGAAAAAAACCCCCGCATTTTGTTTATTTGGAGGGTATTTGTTTTTACGCCATTCACCCTGGTTATATATGTTCCTCAAGTCGTTACAATTAAAACGATATGTAACGTATAACTTTTATATTATGTGATGGCCTGTAAAAAATTCAAACCATTGTTAACAAATATATGTTCCTTAAATTCGCTCTATTCCCATGCTTATAACGCTTTTATCCTTTGGTCTATGGGGCTGTATGATGTGTCATTTTTTGCGCCATGATTTGATCTTTCTATCGGTACCTTGATTGTGCATATACGACTTTTTGATCGCTTTTTATTACAATTTTTCTGGATTTGATGTGACAAAAAATGAGCAATTTTGCACTTTGGGATTTTTTTGCGCTGACGCCGTTTACCGTGCGAGATCAGGAATGTGATTAATTAATAGTTCGGGTGATTACGCACGCGGCGATACCAAACATGTTTGTTTATTTATTTCTTTACTTTTATTTATTACATGGGAAAAGGGGGGTGATTCTGACTTTTATTAGGGGAGGTGGCTTTTTATTGACTATCTCTTTTTTTTTTTTTTTTTACTTTTACACTTATACTAGAAGCCCCCCTAGGGTTAGGGTTATTCCCCCTGGGGTTAGGGTTATTCCCCCTGGGGGACTTCTAGTATAAGTACTCTGATCTCTCATTGAGATCTATGCTGTAAAGTTATACAGCATAGATCAATGAGATCGGCATTTATTTGCTTTCGGCTGCTGCAGCCGAAAGCATCCAAGTGCAGAGTCGGGATGAGCGCCATTTTGGCAGAGACCCCGGCAGGTAACAGACACGGTGATCGCTCCTCTGGGACAACGTCCGGGGGGCGGGGGGGCAGGGGCGTTCTCCGCCACTAGACACCAGGGATCGGCTGCAGCAAGTAATCGGATGCAGCTGTCAACTTTGACAGCTGCACCTGATTACTTGATTATAGCCGCGGCCCCGGGCTACATGCGGCACCCGGGACCGCGGTGGTCTACAGGGTGGCCGCCGCGCGGCCCCGCTCTGAGCTCCCTTACCGACCGCAGGGCGTAAATATACGCCCCCGGTCGTTAAGGGGTTAAAGGGAAGGTGTCACCTAAATTTACTTTTACTGATTAGACTCAGATACAAAAAGTTTTTATTTTATTCTAATCTTATTTTTTTTATTTCACTTTTTGTACATTGTTATGTGGGCGGCCATCTTGTCTGGGCTGTTCTTAAAGGGGTAGTGCGGCGTTTCAAAATTATTCACTAAATAACACACAGTACAAATTTGTGTTACAAACTTTGTAATGTATGTTATGTTAGTGAATGGCCCCCTTCCCCATGTTCCGTGTGAAACATTACTGAGCGGGATCTGCGACCTGTGAAGATGTCATTCCGCAGGGAGCTGCTATTGTCTCCTCTATCTACTGTCGCTACAATGCTGTACAGAACACTTTACAGCAGCCTCCTCTTATCACCACAGACACTAAAGGAAGTCTCAGCATGGTTTTAGCCCCAGTGGTGAGAATGAAAACTGCAAGATTATTTTGTAATATACAGGTCCTTCTCAAAAAATTAGCATATAGTGCTAAAGTTCATTATTTTCCATAATGTAATGATAAAAAATAAACTTTCATATATTTTAGAATCATTGCACACCAACTGAAATATTTTAGGTCTTTTATTGTTTTAATCCTAATGATTTTGACATACAGCTCATAAAAACCCAAAAATCCTATCTCAAAAAATTTGCATATCATGAAAAGGTTCCCTAAACGAGCTATTAACCTAATCATCTGAATCAACTAATTAACTCTAAACACCTGCAAAAGATACCTGAGGCTTTTAATAACTACCAGCCTGGTTCATTACTCCAATCAGCCATCATGGGTAAGACTGCCGACCTGACTGCTGTCCAGAAGGCCATCATTGACACCCTCAAGCAAGAGGGGAAGACCCAGAAAGAAATTTCTGAACAAATAGGCTGTTCCCAGAGTGCTGTATCAAGGCACCTCAATGGGAAGTCTGTGGGAAGGAAAAAATGTGGCAGAAAACGCTGCACAACGAGAAGAGGTGACCGGACCCTGAGGAAGATTGTGGAGAAGGACCGATTCCAGACCTTGATGGACCTGCGGAAGCAGTGGACTGAGTCTGGAGTAGAAACATCCAGAGCCACTGTGCACAGGCGTGTGCTGGAAATGGGCTACAGGTGCCGCTTTCCCCAGGTCAAGCCACTTAGGAACCAGAAACAGCGGCAGCAGCGCCTGACCTGGGCTGCAGAGAAGCAGCACTGGACTGTTGCTCAATGGTCCCAAGTATTTTTTTCTGATGGAAGCAAATTTTGCATGTCATTCGGAAATCAGGGTGCCAGAATCTGGAGGAAGACTGGGGAGAAGGAAATGCCAAAATGCCTGAAGTCCAGTGTCAAGTACCCACAGTCAGTGATGGTCTGGGGTGCCATGTCAGCTGCAGGTGTTGGTCCACTGTGTTTTATCAAGGGCAGGGTCAATGCAGCTAGCTATCAGGAGATTTTGAAGCACTTCATGCTTCCATCGGCTGAAAAACTTTATGGAGATGAAGATTTCATTTTTCAGCATGACCTGGCACCTGCTCACAGTGCCAAAACCACTGGTAAATGGTTTACTGACCATGGTGTTAGTGTGCTCAATTGACCTGCCAACTCTCCTGACCTGAACCCCATAGAGAATCTGTGGGACATTGTGAAGAGAAAGTTGAGAGACGCAAGACCCAACACTCTGGATGAGCTTAAGGCCGCTATCAAAGCATCCTGGGCCTCCATAACACCTGAGCAGTGCCGCAGGCTGATTGCCTCCATGCCACATTGCCGCATTGAAGCAGTCATTTCTGCAAAAGCATTCCCGACCAAGTGTTGAGTGCATAACTGAACATAATTATTTGAAGGTTGATTTTTTTTTATTAAAAAGACTTTTCTTTTATTGGTCGGATGAAATATGCTAATTTTTTGAGATAGGATTTTTGAGTTTTCATGAGCTGTATGCCAAAATCATCAGTATTAAAACAATAAAAGACCTGAAATATTTCAGTTGGTGTGCAATGATTCAAAACTATATGTAAGTTTAATTTTTATCATTACATTATGGAAAATAATGAACTTTAGCACTATATGCTAATTTTTTGAGAAGGACCTGTAGATAGAAAAAATAAAAAATTAGAAAGAAAAGTCACCAAAAATTCTTGGCCCCATGAGCTTCAAGGTGGTGTTGGTGTCATTGCTGGCCACAACCCTATATCTGGGGGTTTGGTGCTCTGAATGTGCCGTTTCCCAGCAGGTATGAAGTCCAGGCTCTCTATCTAGCAGGTGCAAAATCGCATCAGTCATTAAAACATCCAACATAGCAAAGTGCAACATTCCTGCTGACATATGGAGAGAATTAAAGGATTATTGGGAAATCTGAATTTCAGTAACATGTCAATTTGTCAGAGATTTTTACTTATTGTATCTGCCTCCTCGCAGCGTCGGTGATTTATTACAGACGTCCTTTATCCCAATAATTATATACATATAGCGAAAAGGTCTTGTTTATCTTGGAGATGGGAACAAAACCTGATAGATGATCTATGGGGTTGCTGCCACCTATAGGTCATACTGGAGGTTGCAAGCCTTGAATATATTGAATATATATATATATATATATATATATATATATATTTTGGATAGGTTTAGTAATTTCAAGCATTGTCTTCATGTTCAAAAGACAGACGTCACCTTGATGTCATGCACACCTCTTCATGTGGGAGGACCTGTTCGGTTACATACTGTATGTCCCTCTGTGTTCATGGCTATAATAAGATATAGTGATACAGAATGGGGGTTTCCAGCTTCTTTGGAAGCTGAATTGGCCATAGGTATAGATACTAGAGAGATAACATAACTATATATATATATATATATATATATATATATATATATATATATAGACAATATTTGTCCTACTGTCACTTTGTCCTATGGACGTCATTTAAGGAAGTTGAGAGACACGGCCGTATGATTTTACCATGGAAATATTTCATAATATTCTACTTCCTGTTTTCATCTCCGGCCGCATTTAATTTATTATGATGAATTCCGAGCTCCTATGTTTTGCTGTAGATGAGAAGCCTATGGGAGAACATTGGCTTATATCCCAGAATAAGGAATACGTCTATAGTTGTGTCGCAATCTCTGTAGAAAGCCAATAGATTTTAGCTACGTTATCAGATGAAGTGAGCAACTACTACTGTTTATCTATCATTACCAGGAAAAATTGATATATACTGTATACCAGTGGCGGATTAAATGTACCCTGGGCCCCGGGCTGTCCACCCAACCTGGGCACAGATCTATATATATGCAACAAAGCATCCAGTGTATAATGCACCTAGGACCCAATTACTACAACAGCTGCAGGCACTACAACTCCCAGCATCAGGGGCGTAACTAGAAATGGCTGGGCCCCATAGCAAACTTTCCAATGGGCCCCCCCTCCCCCCCACACTGTGACTGGATAACACCAGCACACCAGACCTGACCAATACCGCCATACTGTGACTGCGTAACACCGCCACACCGGACCTGACCTATACCGCCATATTGTGACTGGATAACACTGCCATACCAGACCTGAACAATACCGCCACACTGTGACTGGATAACACAGCCATAATACCTCATGACCCCTAACACTACAACCCTATAACAGAGTGCAGTTACAACCATTGACTCACCAGGGGCGTCTTCTCCGATCAGAGTCTGTCACCTTTTCTTTTTCTCTCCATCCAGCCTGGGCCACCTTGAAGTCTTCTCCTGGCTGTGAATCTTCTCTCCAGAATCTGCCAGACAAATATTTTAGGCTCCAACACATACAGTAGTTAGGTCCCTTGTACCCCTATACAGTAGTTACACCCCTCTGTACCCCTACATAGTTACACCCCTCTGTGCCTCCATAGTTTTAAGGTGTCCCTGTAGTATATAGACCCTCATGTGCTCCTCCAGTTATATACAGCCCTCCTGTGCGCTCCCCCATTAGTATATAGCCCCCCTGTGCACTCTCCCCAGTAGTATATAGCCCCCATGTGCTCTCCCACAATAGTATATAGCCCCCCTGTGCTCTCCCACAATAGTATATAGCCCCCCTATGCTCTCCCACAATAGTATATAGCCCCCTATGCTCTCCCACAATAGTATATAGCCCCCCTGTGCTCTCCCACAATAGTATATAGCCCCCTATGCTCTCCCACAATAGTATATAGCCCCCCTGTGCTCTCCCACAATAGTATATAGCCCCCCTGTGCTCTCCCCCCAATAGTATATAGCCCCCCTGTGCTCTCCCACAATAGTATATAGCCTCCCTGTGCTCTCCCCCCAATAGTATATAGCCCCCCTGTGCTCTTGCCAATAGTATATAGCCCCCCTGTGCTCTCCCCCATAGTATATAGACCCCTGTGCTCCCCAATAGTATATAGCCCCCTGTGCTCCCCAATAGTACATAGACCCCTGTGCTCCCCAATAGTATATAGCTCACTGTGCTCCCCAATAGTATATAGCTCCCCAATAGTATATAGCTCCCCTGTGCTCCCCATAGTATATAGCTCCCCTGTGCTCCCCAATAGTATATAGCTCCCCTGTGCTCCCCCATAGTATATAGCTCCCCTGTGCTCCCCAATAGTATATAGCCCCCTGTGCTCCCCAATAGTATATAGCTCCCCTGTGCTCCCCATAGTATATAGCTCCCCTGTGCTCCCCCATAGTATATAGCCCCCTGTGCTCCCCCATAGTATATAGCCCCCCTGTGCTCCCCAGTAGTATATAGCCCCCTGTGCTCCCCCATAGTATATAGCCCCCTGTGCTCCCCCATAGTATATAGCCCCCCTGTGCTCCCCCATAGTATATAGCCCCCTGTGCTCCCCCATAGTATATAGCCCCCTGTGCTCCCCCATAGTATATGGCCCCTGTGCTCCCCCATAGTATATAGGTCCCCTGTGCTCCCCCATAGTATATAGTTCCCCTGTGCTCCCCCATAGTATATAGCCCCCTGTGCTCCCCCATAGTATATAGCCCCCTGTACTCCCCCATAGTATATAGCCCCCCTGTGCTCCCCCATAGTATATAGCCCCCTGTGCTCCCCCATAGTATATGCGCTCCCCTGTGCTCCCCCATAGTATATAGCTCCCCTGTGCTCCCCCATAGTATATAGCTCCCCTGTGTTCCCCCATAGTATATAGCCCCTTGTGCTCCCCCATAGTATCTAGCTCCCCTGTGCTCCCCCATAGTATATAGCCCCCTGTGCTCCCCCATAGTATATAGCCCCCTGTGCTCCCCCATAGTATATAGCCCCCTGTGCTCCCCCATAGTATATGCGCTCCCCCTCCCATATAACATTGAAAAAAAAACTTTTACTCACCTAGGTCCACGCGTTCCTCTTCTCTTCCCTCTTGTGGCCGCACTTCCTGCGGTCACAAGAGGCTGCACTCCCCTTACCCTCTTGTGACCGCAGGATGTGCGGCCATAAGAGTGACTGACAGGGAGTGAGCCAATGGCTCTCTCTCTGTCAGTATCGCTGCTGCTTAAGGGCCGCAGCAGCAGCGGGCAGGGGCAGTGGCGGACGGGGGCCCTGCAGGGAGCGCCATGGAGGGGTAAGTAGATTACCCATCCATGGCGCTCCCCTCTGACAGGCTGGTGGCCGGAGCCCTGTGTGACCGCACTGGTCGCACATAGCAACAGCCGGCCTGCTCGGGGGGGCTTAAACCAGTGGGCCCGGTGCACGTGCACCATGTGCCCTCTGGTTAAAGCGGCCCTGCCCGCAGTCCCCACTGCCGGGCCCCTTGATGAGCCGGGCCCCGTAGCAGCAGCTACTGCTGCTACGGTGGTAGTTCCGCCACTGCCCAGCATGTACTGACAGTCTGCAGCCCTCAGGATATGCTGGGAGTTGTAGTGCCTGCAGTTGTAGTTGGATTCTAGTTTAAAAGTTTGCACTACTGTACTGTAGTGTCGGCAGGGCTGTGTCAGTACACTACCGCAAAGAATACACTGACCCATTTAGACCCCAATGTTACACAGGCTCTGCACACTATAGAAGCGATTACAGTGCAGTTACTAATGACTCACAGGTAATGTCTTCTCCGATTGCCATCGCTCACTTTTTGCTTTCTTCTCCATCTGGCGTAGCATCATGAAGACGTCTCCGACCAAAAATCGTCTGCAGGCGGGGAGCTGGGGGTCACTGGGGAAGGGAGGCAGCTGGGGGTGACAGGGGGAGAAGCTGGGGCGACAGGGGGAGCAGGAGAAGCTGGGGGGCAGGGGGAGCAGCTGGGGCCACAGGGGCCGGGGGGGGGGGGGCTGGGGAGGCAGGAAAGCAGCTGGGGGTGGCAGCAGGGGGAGATGATGGGCGTGGCAGCAGGGGGAGACAATGGGGGTGGCAGCAGGGGGAGACAATGGGGGTGGCAGCAGGGGGAGACAATGGGGGTGGCAGCAGGGGGAGACAATGGGGGTGGCCTCAGGGGGAGACAATGGGGGTGGCAGCAGAGGGAGAAGATGGGGCGGCATGGGGAGCAGCTAAGGGGCAGAGGAAGTAGCTAAGGGGCAAGGGGAACAGCCGGGCGGCAGGGGGAACAGGGGGTACAGCCGGGTGGCAGGGAGCCAGGATGAGCTTCCGGCACAGACAGCCTGTCACGCAACCCGGAAGCTCACAGTGCAGCCCAGCGGTGCCCGAACTTGCCCGAACTGCTTGGCCGCGCACATGATGTGACGTCATCACGCCGCCAGGAGAGAAGTACAGGCACCGCAAAGCTGCACGCAGGGGTCAGGGAGCAAAGGACGGAGGGGGAGTTCCCGCAGGCCACAGCCACCAGGCAGGGAATCAGAGAGAGGGGCGGCGCCACGGCGGACTTCAGCGACAGCACGCCACAGCAGAACATTACTCAGGGGCCCACTGGGCCCTGAAAGTGATGTGCTGCTGGCGCTGCTCTGTAACATCTTAATGTGGGCGGCGCGGCATGGGCCCCCCTGGAGGCCGCCCAAACCGCCCACATTATAATCCGCCACTGCTGTATACTTATACAATATGTGGCGACAGGTGCCAAGCGTTTTACTGCATTCAATGAGCTGCAGAGCACAAAAAAATAAAATAAAAGCGACACTATTATTTTTTTTGCTTCAACTATGCCTACACAGGGGTATATCTCAACATTTCAGTGTGCCAACAGGCAACAGGTGCCAGGTGTTTTACTGCTTTCAATGAGGCGCAGAGGGCAATCAACTACTGCGACAATTACTAGCTAGGACAAAATAGTCCGACACAAGTCTATGCAAGATAATTATAAGCTGCGTGACTGCCTGTCTGTTAATGGAGAAAGCAGCTATATGCTGTCTGTGCTTTGTAGTAGCCCTGATAAGGGCTTTTATGGTCTCTCCTGCCTACAATCTTCTAAAATCCTCACAGTCCCTACTCCAAAATCTATTCACTCAGCTACCTACAACACGTACAGTGAAGGAGATAAAATGCAGCCTATTCTTCACAGTGAGCTGCAGCTGCTTGCCTGTCAGTAAGAATAAGCTAATGTGCTTGTAGCCAGTTGATTTGCTGATTATCCGCAGATATATGCTGTGTATACTTGCAGCCCTAAAAGGGGCTTTTGGGTTCTTGCCTGCCTACAATCAGCTAAATCCTCACTCTCCCTGCTCCAGCCTTTCTCCCTGACTACCTTTAAGATGGCATCTAATGACGAGCAGGAAAAGCCAAGATCTTATACTCTGTAGGTCACATGAGTAAGCCAGCCAATGAATGTAGACGCTGTTATTGTGGTGCTATAGTGCTCCTAGGGCCCGTAACACTTCCCTGCATAGTGATTGGCTAATCAAAGGCTCCAGGCAAGGTGGGAGGAAAAAAATTTTTTACTGCATTTTTGGTTGGATGCTGGATCGATAACGAGTATTTCGAAAAGTCTAGTATTCGATCAAATAGCAACTCGATCGAGTACTACTCGCTCATCTCTATTGAGCACTTAATGGAGACTGGGGAACACTTACTAGGTTGACATTTACCGGTTCACTGCAGTTTGCTCTTCAATTTTGCTGTGTAGACTGGGACAGAGTATGCAGAGTCATGTCACTAGATTTGTATGTTTTTTTTTCCTGCCACTCCCAATATATGGGAAGAAGGGGTTTAGCCTTGAACAAACTTAAAATTAGATATACATTGATTTAACCTGGTGTTAGTGATGCATATAGAAGACATTGGACACAATAGCAAATGTAAAAATATTCCCCCATTGTTAGCAGTTTTACTGAACGGGCCTGGTGTTTGTTACCCTCCTCACACCCTTTCCATTACCATTGGGGCAATTTTCCTTCTTGGTTGAAGTGGTTCCTTTGGGGAGGAGAATCCTGAACAAATTCCACCACCAATAGGAAAGGAGATGGAACCAACTAGAGCCAGGCCTCTGCTCTCCTTGTGCCCATAGCAGTTAATAGACTGCCTCTGGGTTATGTATAGCCTTCTTAAATTAGACTTTAGATTCAGTCTACAGCTATCACACTCTTACTCCTCAAATAGTAGAGCATAAATCATATTTATTTATTTATTTATTTTACTTACAATAAATCCACCTGAATGGATCTTTGTTTCCATGTATGGTGGAAGGAAGCTTTGTTCACATGATTTTCTCCAGCAAAAAACTTTCCCAGTAATTGAAACACATTACAAAGTTATATAACTTTGTAATATGCTCTAATCACTCCCCTCTTCCCTATCTTTTCCCCCCTCAATCCCCCACCAGGAAGTGAAGTAAACTCATTCTTAGCTAATGACTGTTGACCCCAGGTTGCTCTGTGGCAGCCATTTTGTGACAATAACATCATCAAGAGGGAGGCAGGTGTAAACCCTGTTAAGCCAGCCTCTCTTTGTCAGATGACTCAGGTTGCTCAGCTCTGATTGGATGAGCAAGATGTAAGCCATCTAACAGTTTTACAGAGTCAGTTACACATCACAGGAGACAAAGTGCATCATGGGAAAGCCAAAACCAGGAAGTGAAGAAGAATAAAGACACCAACTGGAGGTTCAGGGACCTGCAAACAGCGGAAAATTGTAACGGAGACAGACTCAGGAGGGATGGTAAGTGTAAAAACTATGTTTATGATTGATTGATTGATTGTTTTTTTTCTTTTTATCAGCGCTGGAGTACCCCTTTAAGTACATCAGAGGGGTATGTTGGCCACTTAATAAGTTATTCATGTACATTGGCATACTGGCACCTTGAGTTTAATAGATAGAATTAGATTGAGCTACAGACTACATTTGTTCCTCTCCACAAGGTATACGAGTCCGTTATGGTATATATTGGAACAACCTTTTTAGATTGCTGATGCTTCTGGAGAAACTAGATAAGACCAAGTTGTCTGATGGTTTAAACTGACTTTTTATTGATGTTGGTGGAATTGTAGGGACTTGGTGGCTAAAATCTGACATCTATAGTCAGATCGACAATACACATGGTCCTGTATTATAAGTACATTTTCATGTTCATGTGTGGGAGCACATTTATAAATGATCACCATACAAACGTTTTTTCCTTTTACCCTTTATTCACAAAACAACAAAAATAACTTTATAACACAGAAGTTTTTGACATTTTTGACAATTTTTTTCTGCACATATTCCAAACCGGAGGAATATTGCCTATAAATACGGTACAAAAATATATGGTGTATATCCTTATACTCTATAAAGAACAGTTCGGCATGATAGGTTTTTGACATAGAAAACTACCTTCTTTTTTTAGGGAATGTCATGAAATGTAACAAAAAGTATAATAAATAATAGAATTTTTTTTTGTTTTAGGAATATAGAAGCCAAGGGCATAACCATGCTGGATGTGGAGGTAGTATACTCCTAGGCCCCGGTGCCACATAATAAGCTGTCAGTATTGTAGATAAGCATCAAGTTATAGGCAATCTAAACTTCTGATACCAATCGAAAATGAGTGTAAACAATAAATAACGGTATGAAAATATATTAAGGCTCTATGAAGTTTAAAAAATCCATGTAACAATGCAATGACCTGCGTAGTATTGTCACAACTGTGCAAAAAAAATGAGGAGGTCCGAGTTGTGTGTTTATGTGCAGTTGATATCTAACTTTTAGGTTATTATTACTTTGTGTTATGTGTTTTTTTGTTTTTCTTGCCCTTTTTCTTTTTCTTCTTGTCTTTCTCCTCTTTGTGCTTCTTTTTGTTTTTTTTCCTGCTGGGGTTGAATATATAAAAGAGATCAGCTCTTGCGGAGAATATATAGGCTGCTTATACATATAGGTACAGTATATATATATATATATATATATATATATATATATATATATATTGCAAGGAAATGATTAAATCAGGGATTTGATCCCGGGAAATGATAAAATGACCACTCCGTTGGGTATTTTCCCTGAAGAAAGTCAGAAATTTGATCAAATCCCTGTACCATTTCAGTGAAATGATCAAATAAACAAGCCTCAAACCTGGTGCCTGGTTCAATGCACATATGGGCCCTCCTGCTTCCCGTCCTTGAACCAGGCTTGTTCAATTACTCACCCCATCTTTGGCCTCCTGCTCCCCATCCACCCACTGACTTGCCTGCCGGGACTCCGGCGCCATCTTGGGCCTCCTGCTCCCTGTCCGCCCACTGCCATGCCTGCCGGAAAGCCGGAGCCATCTTGAGCCTCCTGCTTCCCTACCAACGGCTGCCATGCCTGCCGGAAAGGCCTCCTACTCCCTGTCGGAACGCTGGCCTGCCTGCTGGAAAGCCGGCGCCAACATAGAGCTGTGCGACTCTTCACTTGTTCATTTAATAATTTCACTGAAACAGTTCAGGGATTTGATCAAATCCCAATTTTTTTTAGGGAAATAAGCCATCAGAGTGTTCATTTTATCATTTTCCAGGATGTGATCAAATCCCTAATTTCATCATTTCCCTGCAACCAGTGTTGGACTGGGGTATCTGGGGCCCACCAGAGGAACTGTTCTCCCTATTTCATTACATAAGACAGACTCCATAGACTTACATAAAGCCCAGGACAGAGTGCTCAGCTAGCTGGGAAGAGAAGCTCTGAGCATTGCACTTCTCCCAGCTATAGGTTATCTAGAAAAAACAACATAGCTACTTTCCTGTAGAAACAGCACCACCCCTGCCCTTAGGTTGTGTGTGGTATTACACTTCAGCTTCATTCACTTCAATAGAACTGACCTGCAAAACCCAAACCCAGACTGAGGCACAAGTGATGCTGTTTCTGAAAGAAAGTGGATATATTTTTCTAAACCTATATATACCTCATAAGAACAAACGTTGTCTATATGGCATACAGAGAGGGTTCACCCAAGCCAGTCTGTAACATACAGTAACTCTTCCTCTGGTAGCTGCCCACAACAATCAACTGGTGTAAGAAAGTTATACAGATTTGTAAATTAATTCAATTTAAAATTTTTCAGTACTAATCAGTTGCTGTATGTCCTGCAGGAAGTTTTGTATTCTTTCCAGTCTGACACAGTGCGCTCTGCTGCCACCTCTGTCCATGTCAGGAACCGTCCAGAGCAAGAGAGGTTTTCTATGGAGATTTTCTACTGCTCTGGACAGTTCCTGAAAGCACCGTGCCAGACTGGAAAGAATACACTACTTACTACAGGACATACAGCAGCTGACAAGTAGTGGAAGACTTGAGATTTAAAGTAAATCTCTATAATAAATACAGTTCAAACACTTTGTACATAGGTGACACAGACATCTTACCTACTTGGCACATGACCAATTGCTCCAGTAAGAGTTAACATGGTACATGTCTCTGGCTTGGACACAGAACTGTGTAACATCGGTGTGGTCCAGGGACAGGGATGTATTATCAATATTTAGGTAGTTCTAAATATAAAAAAAATACATATGTTTAGTAATGTATAAATAAACATTGGAACTAGCTGATGGTGTATAAAGCAGCTTGTAGGGTATGTGTTACCAGGAGGACATCTTTAAAGGGTCAGTCAATGTTATGTAGAAGAAGCTTAAAGGGAAACTGTCAACCTGGCACCCCGGGCAGAACCCACACTACCCCTAGATTAAGGATGAAATATCTACCCCCTCCTACCAGTCCTGCTCCCGTTGCTGGTCCGATTGTGGAGAAATTGCCGCCCGCTCGTCTGGGCGCTCAATATATTAATGAGCACAGATGAGCCCAATGTCCATAGGAAATCACTGGAGCAGGCAGTACATCGGACTGAACAATGTTACCAAGAATTAAGGGGGATCGGTGTTGGCTCACTTGGATTTCTTCAGGAGGCTGCATGGTTGACTTCTCCCCATAATCGGACAACCGTGCAGCCTCTGGAGAAAGTTGAACAGTGCTAACAAAGCCTTTTTTCTATAGTGAGTAGTCCCAGAGCTGGCCCTCAAACAATGTCTGGCATTTTGGTAGAATGTGTCTTAATGGTGAAGAACTGAACAATGCTACCTAGAGTTAAGGGGCATTAGTGTTGGCTTCACTTAGTTTTCTTCAGGAAGCTGCATGGTTGGCTTCTACCCATAATAAGACAACCGTGCAGCCTCTGAAGAAAAATGAACCAATGTGTTTCTGTTCTCCAACAGTATAATGTAGGCCCCTATCCTCACGACAATATGTGATACCTCAACCTATCAAAAAGTGATGGCCCATGACTTTATGAAATGGCAAAACCCCTCTAAGGGTCCATATTTTGAATGTAACATCTACACCTCCACTGTACTATTCGTTGGATTTCATGTTCTATTGTGCTAATAAATTTATGGCCATATAAAACGGTAACTCAGATGTGACTTCTGATACCCTTGATATGAGGCTGAGCTGCAATACCAGATATGGCACGAAGTGGCACAGTTAAAAAAAAAAAAAGAAAAAACGACCACATTTCTAAAATCCCGTAACACCCCTGTAATACATTGGCCATAAACAGTCTTACCTCCTCCCCATGTGGAGGCTTCCTTTCTACTTTGACGTTAAAGACAAGCCCGTAGAATGAGTAGGAATTACACCAAGTCTTCGGATACTTCCAATGTAGGGAGAAGTCATTTTTGTTTTCTATGCGAAGATCATGTGGTGGATCGGGCTTTACTATAAGATAAAAGGGGTACATGTGATTTATAAGGGGGGGCACCTTGTAAGTATTGAGGAGACTCTCTGTCTTGCATCATTTCATGTGATCAGGGTATAGTTCATGTTTTAAAGGGACACTCTTGCTGGTACTGTTACTATTGACCATCTCTTCCTGATAGGCAACCACACACCACTTGCCTTGCTTTCACCAGTAATCTATGGATCTTATTAGTTCAGCCCATTATATACAATCCAATAGACAGCAGGAAGCTGCTAGCTTAAGTAGGCAGCAGCCCATCTGTCTTTAAAGGGGCTCTCCGGAGACTCCCAATTTTTATTTTTTTTGCTAATACATGGCTCAGTCAATCTATATTTCAGGTGAATACTTACTAATGTTTCTCAGTGTGAAGGATTTCTTGTGTAGCTCATATCTGTTCTTGTCCAGGACGTGCAGCTCAACATCAATACTTGGATTTTCTGAGTAATGGCAGGTGTGCGTGTCATGGCAGCTCACAGTATAGCTGGGGATGGCATGCCCTTCTATAGTATGTTTCGTAATGTTTTCACATTGTAGTTGGGTGTCCCTGTTACTATAAAAAAACTGATAAATTTAATATTGAGAATTCAATGGTTTAAATTTTGCTAAAACACTGGTTACCACCCAGTTATCTCCAGACTATGTAATAATGATAGTCCGCTGATTCTAATAACTTGTCCAGTGTTCCCAGGCTCTGAAGTGCTTGTGTTACTACTGACGCCATAGTGCGACTTTAACATCTAACACTTTAAATTATAAGCAGCTTTAGTGCCATTTATTAAAGCAATTATATATGTATGTATATTATTATATGCATTGTAATCAATTATATGGACGACTAACAAAACATTCTTCAATAACTTCACTAATGCCATGGACTTACTTGTCGAAGGCTTCGAAGAAGAACTCCGTGTTGGCATCCAAGGTTCCATTCCATGAGCAGGTGAAATGGCCGCTGTAGTTTTTTATCGAACAACTTATGGCATGCTCTACTTCTGTATAAAAATAAGAAAGCAATATTGTATCTCTATTCAGCGGGTACAGCATGGGCCCACAACCGGCTATGGACTCTAGATTTGTATAAGAAAAACACCTTGACCACCATCTACATAGAATTTCATGTTGCCGGCTACCTCTCCTATCCGTTGTGCTGGGTTCACACTACGTATATTTCAGTCAGTATTGTGGTCCTCATATTGCAACCAAAACCAGGAGTGGATTAAAAACACAGAAAGGATCTGTTCACATAATGTTGAAATTGAGTGGATGGCCGCCATTTAATGGCAAATATTTGCTGGTATTTTAAAACAACGGCTGTTGTATTGTAATAATGGCCGTTATTTACTGTTATATGGCGGCCATCCACTCAATTTCACCATTGTGTGAACAGATCCTTTCTGTGTTTTTAATCCACTCCTGGTTTTGGTTGCAATATGAGGACCACAATACTGACTGAAATATACGTAGTGTGAACCCAGTAATGCTGTTTTTTAGGCAATATGTATACATGTATGGAGATGTAATAACAACACAATAACATAACAATGATACTTACTGAGCATTCTATGGAGGACCGGTAGATTCACTTCATACAAGATGACGTGTGTATAATCAAGGACCTCATTTCTCAGCATACACGTATAGTTTTGGGCGTCTGGACGTTCGCTTACTCTTACAGTCAGGGTCTTGCCTGTTTTGCCTCTTTTGCTCCACTGTATTTCCTTGCTGTCTATGGCATCAGTGTGAGCGGTGGTATTACACTCGATGGTCACAGTTTCTCCACTTTTTGGATTTTTTCTATCAACCTCTACAATTAAAGCTGAGAAATAAAATAGTGAGTGACAGTAGCCAAATGGGTCCTCCATGTCCTATCAAGAGTAAAGTCATCTACCAGTCAACGGGATCCTTACGTCCACTCGAGTGGAAGGCCCTTGATGTATTTGCATTTTCATTGTTCACATAGGTCGCACCATTCAGTAAAGTTGCCATTTTGGAATGATTGTCTTGTCTTATAAAAAATTGCAAGTATCTTTTATTGATCAGACACAACCACTCTAGGTCTATAGGTCCAGAACTGTGCCCCCTTTCAGCCTATGAGGCACTGGATAGGAAGCTGGATGCAACAGATGCAGCTTGCTTCATCAGGTGCCCTGTTTCAGCCTATGAGGCACTGAATGGGAAGCTGGATGCAACAGATGCAACTTGTTTCACCAGGTGCCCTGTTTCACCCTTTGAGGCATTAAATAGGAAGCTGGATGCAACAGATCCAGCTTATTTCACCAGATGCCCTGTTTCAGCCTATGAGGCACTGGATAAGAAGCTGGATGCAACAGATCCAGCTTATTTCACCAGGTGCCCTGTTTCAGCATATGAGGCACTAAATAGGAAGCTGGATGAAACTTGTTTCTCCAGGTGCCTGGATGACTCTAAATAGCTAGATATAGGTGTTCACCATCTAACTTAGTGACACTGGCCTACAAGCTGTTGCAAAACTACAATTTCCATCATACCTGGGCAGCCACATCCGTATGGTTGTCCAGGCATGATGGGAATTGTAGTTTTTCAACAGCTAGAAAACCGAAGCTTTCTCATCCCTGCTCTAACTAAATATCAGACTTTATTATTCCATTACTCTACTTCCAGTCAGACAGAGCTATAGTTATATATTAAAACTCTACTGATCTACCACTAGGGGGAGCCTATGAGTATAGTGAAGACAGCTAGCTCCCTAATATTCTATTTATCGTTCAATTTACACTTTTCTCCTAGAGATAGAACTTTTCCTGTATATTTTTTGTTTTCTTAAAGTGTTTTGGTCACTGTGTTATTGTGCATTGTCTATAGCTCGACTGGTATGTAACTGGTAGGAATCCACCAAGTATTTTGTTATTGTTTCATATTGCATTATGTATAGGCATTTACACCGAGGGCATTGGTATCATAGAGACAACTCTTTTTTTAATGCACAGGACTAAGCTTAAAGGCAAAATACAGGACTAACATGCACAAACATGATAAACAGCGAAAGGGACTTTCGAGTGTAGAAAACCTCTAAGGTAGGTATTACAAGGGAGTCCCCCGCATAGCATCCTCATGTTGCTAGTGTCTATAGAAACCATCTCTTGTTCTAGAGAATTTAGTACACTTAGGGCCACATGTATCATCCTGCGAATGGATGATTTTCGGCGGAAAGTGCCGATTTGCGTATTTTTTTATACGCAAATGGCCAATCTGCGAATAAAATATTCGCAAATCGACACTTTCCGCCGAGTACGCCAGGGGGGCGGAAAGGGGGCGTGTAGTGGGCGGAACGGAGGGCGCGGACTCAGAGTCCGCGCAATTTACCATCCGTTCCGTAAAAAACGCCGGACAGATGCTCCAGTCCGATCTTTCAGTATTTGAATACTGGTGACTGAAGAAGTTGGATGCAGTCCTAGGAAGTCCGGGAAAAGATTTATACAGCCTGAGGTCGTACACATCCAGGAGTCCCTAGGGCTGCATCCGGTCTTTAAATGGCGACCATGTTCCAGTTGCTCTCATCTCTAACAAGAAGATTACTGCTTCTAGTGAGAAGAGTGTAATACCTCATTTCTCCTGCAGAGGTGCTATAAAGAAAGGGAACACTGTTTCCTCTACCGTCAGCTTCACTCTAATGTCAAAGAATATACATAAATGTAAAGGGAATCTTGAAATATACTTACTTTTATCTTTTAAGTGGAAAAACCTTGCTGCTTGGAGAAGATCTGAGCATGCAATAAGCAAAACGACGACTGGTAAAAGGTGCCCCATCTGAAACGAAAATAAGACCATCTAAAAAATGATCTGCAGTAACACATGATAACTAAGGGTCCTATTACACTGGCCAATGAGGGCCCGATCAATACTGTAAATGATTGCTGGTCTGCTAGATCGGCGCTTGTTTACTGGACCTATTACACGGCCTGATAATCGTTTAGCAAGGACTGCACGGACATCAGTAGCGGTGTCCGTGCAGTCCTTGGCCAAACAGTAAATACTTCACCTGTCCACGTTCCCGGTCTTCTCCCGCGCTCTGTATGCCTCCTGGAACTGCGCACTGTGGCTTCAGAGCGGCCTGTCTGAGCTGACTCTCCCTCTGAGGAAACTCTCTCCTGAAACACGTTAACCCATTAAAAACTGTCATTTTTATTCAATTACATGGTGAAGAATTGGATTCTGTTTGAGGCAGCGCTGGGTCTTTTATACCTCCAATTTTCTATTTTTGCTTATCATTATGCTATACATACGGGCCCCCTTGCTGGGAGCATCCCGTTGCGAGGCACCTTCAGCTTTTTCAGCCCCTGTTCACTTGCCAGTGTCTCCTGTCGGAATCCTACCCAGGTTTATAACCCAGTAGAGGTGATATGCCAAGGGTGAGCGCACTACCATTACACTCCATTATGTCAAACCCAATGATATGACACGAGGCGCTGATGCCCTTGTGTCTTCTCCTCTCTTTTTCCTTTGAAGGGCTTGTGGTAGTCCCGGTGTTGATGAGGTCCTATATGACTGTGTGCTCCTCCCTACTGCTGTTGGTGAACTGGCCAGTTGATGCCCCTAATCTCATTTCATGACTATTTTGCATTGTATTTTGGTCCTCACCAACAATTAAAATGAGAAAAAGATCCACCTAGAACGAACCCCCTTCATCCCATGGGGTACCATAGCCGCTACATGCACTGCCTCTATGGTATGAATGACTTTGGCTATGGTCACTAACGATTCTCTTCCTAGCTCCCCTCATTTATTTAAGGGAAACTATAGTAAAACTTGTTTGTCTTTTAAATCAACTGGTGTCGGAAATTTATATAGATTTGTAATTTACCTCTATTTAAAAAATCTCCAGTCTTCCAGTACTTATCAGCTGCTGTATGTCCTGCAGGAAGTGGTGTATTCTTTCCAGTCTGACACAGTAGTCTCTGCTGCCACCTCTGTCCGTGTCAGGAACTGTCCAGAGCAGGAGCAAATCCCCATAGAAAACCCCTCCTGCTCTGGACAGTTCCTGACATGGACAGAGATGGCAGCAGAGAGCACTGTGTCAGACTGGAAAGAAAAACATACAGCAGCTGAAGTACTGGAAGACTGGATATTTTTAAATATAAGTAATTTTCAAATCTACATAACTTTCTGAAGCCAGTTGATTTGAAAGCGAACAAAAATCATCGGAGTTCCCCTTTAAGTACACCTTAAAGGGACATATAAAAAGTTTTGATTGGTTAGGGTCTTGGTACTTGGACCCCAATTGCTAGAGTGATCAGGGAAGGGAGAGAAGCCATAGACTTACATTAGGTGTCCATCTCAGTCTCTTGCAGTGAGCTGGATATAAGACGTGCTTAGCAATCACTTTTCCCAGCTCTATCCAGCAAACCAATAAAAATTTTGGATTTTTTTTTAAAGTGACAGTACCCATTTGGGAACAAAACAGACAAAACTGAATGATCAATGGCAGCAAAAAAAAAAAAAAAAAAAAAAAATTAAGGTCATAGCATTGGATTCCCATTGCAGACAATGTAAGTGAACATTATAACAAGCACTATACAGAAATGACTATGGTGTGTAACATCTCTATGGCATTTACAATAATCCATCCTGTGTATAAGAGGACCGGTATCTTACCTCTCTCCCTGCGCGTAGCCTGGAGCAGTTCCTCTAATTCCGGAGCCCGTCTAACTCGTGGCTTTTCTTTGTGAGTTCTCGTTGCTTTCTGACAGTGAACTATTCTGGTTTATATAGAATGAGTGACATCACAGTACAGTCCCTTTCCAGGAGGAAGCTTTTTTTTTTTTAGTTTCCTCTTTCCCTTTCTCACCCTGGCCAGAGAGTATTGGCCATAAAAATGTGTAAAATAACCACATAGTAAATCATAAAGAAGTCTAACAGTGACGCGTTTCAGGTTAATCCCCATCACATTGATATTATATTGCAAGAGTCCTGCGCATTTCTAGAAAGCATTGCTTGAGCATCAGGGACACCGACTAGTCCCTATTGTATCGTATAGTAGCACAAGAGTCCTGCACATAGTTGTCAACATAATCCTGATACATTTAAAGGGCTTATACTGTACTAAACTATATTGAGCTGCACAAAGAGGGTTAATACTATATGGGGGCTGCACAGAGGGGTAATACTATACCGAAGGCTGTTTTACTGAGGGGAGGAGATATCAGTGCACTAGGGGTACTAGGCCCTCCTCCAGTGAACCAAACCAGACATTTACATAAGTACAAGCCAAAGGAGATCTCAGGAACCAGACGGCAATGGGAGGAATGGATAGCATCATTACAATGTGCGTGGTGATATAGATATCTTAATTGAGTAGTTATAGTGGTCCATTCGCTTTAAGGAGCTCCTCCTACTCTGCACAATTACTTATTATACAATTGTTTTAACTTGTTACCTGTATATAAACACCTGTCCACACACTCAATGACTCATACTTCCAACCTCTCCAACATGGTCAAGACCAAATTGCTGTCTAAGGATACTGGGAACAAAATGGTAGACCTGCACAAGGCTGGGATAGGCTACAGGACAACAGGCTTGGTAAGAAGGCAACAACTATTGGTGCAATTATTAGAACTTATTAAAAAAATGGAAGAAACACAAGACAGTTGTCAATCTCCCTCAGTCTGGGGCTCCATGCAAGATCTTGCCTCATGAGGTAAGGATGATTCTGAAAAAGGTCAGGAATCAGTCCAGAACTACATGGGAGAACCTGGTCAATGACCTGAAGAGAGCTGGGACCACAGTCTCAAAGATTGCTGTTAGTAACATACTATGCCATCATGGATTAGCCGTGAAGCATGGGGTGGAAACATCATACTTTGGGGCTTTTTTTCTGTAATGGGGACTGGACGACTGCATCATATTGAAGAGAGGGGTTAGGCGATCCCAACCTTGTGGGAGGTATTGGTTATAATCAAAACATATGCCCTAAGGCTAAATACCGGCTTGCCCCAAGGTAAAACATAACTTTTAATTAATTACTTATAAAATGCAAACGTGAGTGGTAGTGTATAATACAGTGTTTATGCTAAAATAGACTTATGCTCATATACACATGTATCTTAGCAATGAAAATAGGACCACGTAATGTACCCAGGTAATATATTACTACTGGGATAGCTATATACAACTCTAGGGGCTCCGCTCAGTGCTTGTAATAGAGTGCTAACAGCACTATAGACCAGTTGTCACACTATCGATATTGTACCGCTCCGCATTGTATGAAAGCGCTATGAGCCAGTTGAAACGGTTAGTGCGCTGTCTATATCGTGGAGACTCAGCTCCGTACTGTATGAGAGTTCTATCAGTGATATAGATCAGTTACTGCACTGTCTGTACTATGGCAGATATTTGAAGCCTGCGACCTCGCAGGTGATGATCAACACTAGGAGTCACTTAGAGTTGATAGCGTGAGGGAACCGCTGTACACTAGCAGTGATATGTCATTGCAGGCAATATGTGCCAAGACTAGCTGTGACAATATCACACTTATGAGTCCAAGGTCTGGTACTACTAGGTGTACTGCGCTCTCCCCCCCTGTTCACATTACGTATGCTAGTAGTATATGAATAGGCATAAGTCTAGTTTAAAATAGCCATGGCCTCCTTGCTGACTAGTTTCGTCGGCAATACTCCGACTTTATCAAAGGCGCCAACTTTAGTATTGCCGACGAAACTAGTCAGCAAGGAGGCCATGGCTATTTTAAACTAGACTTATGCCTATTCATATACTACTAGCATACGTAATGTGAACAGGGGGGGAGAGCGCAGTACACCTAGTAGTACCAGACCTTGGACTCATAAGTGTGATATTGTCACAGCTAGTCTTGGCACATATTGCCTGCAATGACATATCACTGCTAGTGTACAGCGGTTCCCTCACGCTATCAACTCTAAGTGACTCCTAGTGTTGATCATCACCTGCGAGGTCGCAGGCTTCAAATATCTGCCATAGTACAGACAGTGCAGTAACTGATCTATATCACTGATAGAACTCTCATACAGTACGGAGCTGAGTCTCCACGATATAGACAGCGCACTAACCGTTTCAACTGGCTCATAGCGCTTTCATACAATGCGGAGCGGTACAATATCGATAGTGTGACAACTGGTCTATAGTGCTGTTAGCACTCTATTACAAGCACTGAGCGGAGCCCCTAGAGCTGTATATAGCTATCCCAGTAGTAATATATTACCTGGGTACATTACGTGGTCCTATTTTCATTGCTAAGATACATGTGTATATGAGCATAAGTCTATTTTAGCATAAACACTGTATTATACACTACCACTCACGTTTGCATTTTATAAGTAATTAATTAAAAGTTATGTTTTACCTTGGGGCAAGCCGGTATTTAGCCTTAGGGCATATGTTTTCATATTGAAGAGAGGACGGATGGGGCCATGTATGACAAGATTTTGGCCAACAACCTTCTTGTAAGAGCATTGAAGATGGGTTTTGGCTAAGGGCCCTATTCCACGGGCCGAGCAGGGCCCGATCAACAATGTAAACGAGGGCCTATTCCACGGCCCCGATGATCGTTAAGCGAGGGCTGCAGGGACATCGTTACCGATGTCCTTGCAGCCCTTGTGTCATACATTACCTGTCCGGGCTGCAGGTCTTCTCCGTCTTCCTCCCAGTCCTGTGCTGCAGCAACTTCGGAGCGGGGCTGTCTGAACTGACAGATCACTCAGCCAATCAATGGCCGTGGCAGTTCCGGCCAGTGATTGGCTAAACGGTCTGTCAGTTCAGACAGCCCCGCTCCGAAGCTGCTGCGCGCGGGACCCCGGGAGAAGGAGAAGACCTGCAGCCCGGACAGGTAATATATGGGGCTGCTGAAATCGTTGGTCGCCGTCGCGTACCGCTATTCTATTGTGGCGATGCGCTGTTGGCGAACAATTATTTTAATGATGTCTGAACCTAAATGAATGATCAGCCGATGACACGATCATCGGCTGATCGTTCTCTTCCACGGAGCGATAATCGGCCGAATTGGGCCGATTCGGCCGATTATCGCTCCGTGGAATAGGCCCCTAAGTCTTCCAGCATGACCATGACCAGAAACACAGAGTTAGGGCAACTAAGGAGCAGCTCCGTTAAAGCATTTTAAGGTCTTGGGGGCGGCCTAGCTAGTCTCCATACCTGAACCCAATAAAAATTCAATGTTGCCCAGCGACAGCCCCGAAAAATCTGTATGGAGGAGTGGGACTAAATCCCTACTGCAAACCTGGTCAAAGACTCCTGGAAACATCTGACCTCTGTAACTGCACACAAAGCTTTCTGGACCAAACTTTCTAACCACCTTCTGTATATCATCCATGGATAAAAATATGTGATGTAAACTTTCACCAAGACCCTACAGATGGTAAAATACCCATACACCCCACCAGCGTGCGGAATCCCGATGCCTGGAGATTATCGGTAACTCGTGTAAACGCCAATTTGTTGTAAATGTTTTCTTTAATAGCCCAGAGTGTAAACTTTCACATTCCCCATAGGAGAGTGTATTCCTCAGCATGGTTATTAATAATTCTGTGCTGATAGTGAGTATGAATGGTGTGCTTCAGAGACAAGTCATACCCCGGGACGCACACGCAGCTGACATTCCTAGGTGCTTTCTGCCTAATTCCTCATATAGGACTGGTCAGTGATAAATAAAATGTCCATATTAAATAATAGCTGATTCCTTCGAAGCCTGGGTTATTTTCCAGGGTAAAGGGGGTTGTACAGGATTGCTTTTTTCCTAAAAACTAGAGACCAAACTTCCCAAACCGAGATTTGTTTGGAACTGTGCAAAGAGTTTGGTTTAGTACCGAACCAAACTTTTTGCAAAAGTTCACAACAAGTTCAGAAAGATCTAAAAAAAAATCTAAATAAATGGTGTTCCCCCCTGTCCGCGCTCCCTCTGGTGTCCTCCTTCGGGTCTCCAGTGCCTTCAGCCAATCACTGACAGAGATGGGACAATGCCGCATCCACTGATTGGCTGAGAAAACTGCCACTCTGGTCCCAAGAGTTCGCTCATCTAATCACTGGCCGTGGCTCTGTGCTGTTTCAGTAAGTTATTGGCTGAACTGGATTTTTTGGCAGCTGCGGGGGACACTGGACAAGAAGGGCACAAAGGGAGTGGGGACAGGTAAGTATAGATCAGCAAATTTTTTGAACTGCGCTGAAACAGCTTAAACACCTACAATCGTTTACCTGTTTTAGTGCAGTTTGTTTAAGGTAAGGTTCGGACGATCCGGAAACTTTATGTTAAAAATTGGTAAAACTTTTGAAAAGATCACTAATATCTAATAGAAACTATAAAATATTCAGTTTAAAAATATTCTCTATGGCTATGTTCCCATAACATTTTTTTTGTGTGGCTGTTTTGTGGACGTTTTTTGGGGCAGCTTTTATTTTGGTCCCAAAACTTTTATGTCAGGAATGTGCAGTAGCCTGGTGTGAACTGGGCCTGGTTTTTGCTTTTGTGTGACACACCAGATTGCTTCTCAGCTTCCGTCAATGAGGTAGTTATACTGAGCTCTGCTAGACTTGATTGCTGCAGCTGAGCAAGTCTTTTTGATTGACGTTTTCCTCTGACTGTCTGGAACCTTGAGGATCAGAGCGCCGGTCCAATTGGGATCCGGACCGGGCTCTTGATCCTCATAAAAGAAAGCTGAGCCAGTCTCTCAGCGCTGGCTATTGAGATTCATACGCTGATCCCAGCTCCCCCTGTCTATTCCTGCGATCCCCGTATCTAATCCCTCTGCTCAATTTACCTGTTACCTGACCTCCCGCCTGACCTTTGACTATCCGATTGTTTACTGATTTTGTACTGCATTGCCCGTTTGGTTCTGACTTTGGCTTGTTGACTCTCCTTTTGTGTTTGTTCGTCTGTCTTGTTCTGTTTTACACTTATACCAGAGCAGGGACCGCCTTTGTGGTTGTCCGCGGCTGCCTAGGGCCGTTTAAGGCAAGTAGGTAGGAACAGTGGGTGGGTTCAGCCTTAGGGCTCACTGTCGTGTCTTATCCCTACCTCCCTTGGTGGACAGTAAGTAGGTGGATCTGTGAAATTGGATTAGTTGCCCCTATCAGATTCCACCTTTCATTTTCCAAGGAGTCTGTACGGAATGAAAGGTGGAATCTGATTGGTTGCTAGGGGCAACTGAGCCAGTTTCTCTTTATACCATGTTTGATAAATGTCCCCCTTCATAACCCTATTTCACATACTGTCCACCTACTTGTGGACCACCATATATATATTTCTATTTTGGGCTTAATTAATGGTGTCATACAGCACTCAGTGTGCACAGTGCTCAAATAGTGTTCTCACACACACAGACACTGCCCTATTAATACCGCCTTTTAGTGCTCATTTACTTCCACCGTATTATATACTCTAAATCCAGCTCAAATGGCCTCTTGCTGATTCTGGGCCTGTTTTAGTGGGTGCACCTGTACCCATAATCTCCCATCTGTTACACATTGATTACCTTGTCATCCATAGATATTAATAGATACACGTGTGGGAAATCACAGCGAGTCAGTCCCGCCTGCACTGTGTACACTGGTGACATAACCCAGCAATCCTTCTATGTAGGTATGCAGTCTGTCCTATAAACAATGTCATGTATTACATGCTAATAAATGCCGCTAGTAGTCTTCCGGAGGTGCGGCACTTTCATCATCATCTCAAGGCTTATGCAACTGGTTTTAAAATGCAGATGAATAATAATCCCTAATATCCGACGCGTGCACTTATAATAGCTTAAAGGGGAATATTACAAGCTATCATTGTAGTATCTGAAATAAACTTATTTACATCCTATAGATTTCAGGGCTTACACTGATTAACCCCTTAAGGACCGGGCCAAGTTCAATTTTTGTGCTTTCGTTTTTTCCTCCTTGTACTTAAAAGGCCATAGCACTTGCATTTTTTTACCTACAGACCCACAGAAACCCTTATTTTTTTGTGCTACTAATTGTACTTTGCAATGACAGGCTTAATTCTTTGCATAAAATACACTGCGAAACCAGAAAAAAATTATATGTGTGGTGAGATTAAAAATAAAACGCAAATTTTCGTTTTACGCCGTTCACCCTAGAGTAAAACTGACCTGTTATACATGTTTCTTCAAGTCAATACGATTACAATAATATGTAACTTGTGTAACTTTTATTTTATTTGTTGGCTTTTAAAAAATTAAAACTTTTTAAAAAAATAAATGTTCCTTAAAATCGCTCTATTCCCAGGCTTATAGCGCTTTTATCCTTTGGTCTATGGGGCTATGTGAGGTGGCATTTTTTTACATCATGATCTGTACTTTCTATTGGTACCTTGATTGCGTATATGTGGCTTTTTGATCGCTTTTTATTAAAATTTTTCTTTATTTGATGCGACCAAAAATGAGCAATTTCGCACTTTGGTGGGTTTTTGTGCTTATGCCGTTTACAGTGCAAGATAAGGAATGTGATAATTTAATAGTTCAGGCGATTACGTACGCGGCGATACCAAATATGTAGGTTTATTTATTTATTTTTATTTATAAAATGCTGAAAGGGGGGGGGGATTCAGACTTTTATTAGGGAAGGGATTTTTTTATTAATAAAAACATTTTTTTTACACACTTACTAGAAGTCTCTCTGGGGTTAGGGTTATTCCCCCTTCGGTTAGGGTTATTCCCCTTGGGGGACTAGTATCACTACTCTGATCTCTCATTGAGATCTATGCAGTATAGAAAATATCTATAGTGCATATAGAAGTTTATCTATACTGCATAGATCAATGAGATAGGCAAGCTATTGCCCTGGCTTGCTGCAGCCAGGAACAATAGATCGCTGAGCCGGGATCAGCACCATTACGGCACAGACCCCTGGATGGAGCAGGTGCGGGGATCGCTCCTCTGTGATGGCATTGCGGGAGGCGATCCACATCCCCCCCCCCCGACAAGACCACCAGGCATGTGAAAAACAGCCTTTTAAATGCAGCTGTCAACTTTGACAGCTGCATTTAAATGGCTAATTAGCGGGCACGGCGATCGGACTGTGCCCGCTAATCGCCGACGGCCCCCCTCTAAACGCCCCTAACAACGCCAGGGCATACATGTGTGTTGTTGAGAGGTTAGGGCCCTATTACACGGAGCGATAATCGTCCGATTCGGGAGATCATCACTCCGTGTAATAGAGACAACAATCCCCCTATGAAATGATCATTGGCTGATCGTTGGTTTAGGTTTGGACGTAATACCGATGCACGGCCAACGGCTGAGGATTGGCCAAACCTGACACCTTCTCTCCTGTGCTCCATAGCTTCCCGGTGGCAGCAGAGACTGAGCAGCCTGTCAGCTGACAGGCCGTTCAGCCAATCACAGTCTGCAGCGGTCCTGTTGCTAATGATGTCCATGCAGCCCTTGCTGACCGATTATCAGCCCATCTAATAGGTCCAGTAAACTAGCGCTAATCTAGCAGATAGGCACTCTTTTACTAAAATGATCGGCCCGTAGTCGGCCCATGTAATAGTACCCTAAGGAGGGTCAGTTAATTTGAATATTTTCTCCCATGGAGCATTGCCTGATATCACTAATCTCTTCAATGAGAGTAAGTACTCCCCTAAGCTGCATGTACGGCATCTCACACCATTACTGCTACTTTGGATATGTTAAAAGTTACTGATCGCACAGGGTCTCGCTCCTGATCCCGAGATGCAGTGGAAGGCTATGTGTGGCAGCCACTCCTCCCGAGCTATCAATCAAACTTTGACATTATAGTCTATGAAGAAAACAAGTTAGATGTCCCTGCCAGCTGGAGAATGGAGCACATTGCCGCACACTTCCCCCAGCTGTATCTCGGGGCTCAAGAGTAAGACCCTATTGTCATCAGTAACAATACACACTGGTTGATGTGGCCATCATACAATGTCCAGGAAGTTTCATCCATGAGCCTTATTGGCTAAAATTGATAACCGTACCATCATGCAGTTGTGTCTTTGAATTGGGATGTAGAATAACATTGGGGCGAGCCTAGGGCTAGAGTGGGTCTACCCCACCATTGGCTTGACAAGAAAACATTGGTTTACCCATATTGTTATGGTCCTCTAAAGCCCATTGAGTCCTGATATCTACAGAAGCCTTACATTTTTTTTTATACTTTTAATGAACTGGTGCCATAAAGTGCCAGAGAGTTGTAATTTACTTCTATTTAAAAAAAAAACTTAAGTCTTCCAGTACTTAGCAGCTGCTGTACTGTATGTCCTGCAGGAAGTGGTGTATTCTTTCCAGTCTGGAGAGCAGGAGAGGTTTTCTATGGAATGTGCTGCTGCTCTGGACAATTCCTGACATGGACAGAGGTGGCAGCAGAGAGCACTGAGTCAGACTGGAAAGAATATACCACTTCCTGCAGGACACACAGCAGCTGATAAGTACTGGAAGATTGAACATTTTTAAATAGAAGTAATTTACATATCTGTATAACTTTCTGACACTAGTTAATTAAAAAAATATATTATTTTTTCTCTGAACTACCCATTTAAGTAATATCAAATACAATCTTCCAATGAAACTACATATTATGGTAATTCAACAAACCTCATCAAATATTTTCTATACTGTATTATCAATATACGTATTCCATATATAGAGATCTTCAGCCATTCTTCTTCTTCTTTTCTTTTTTTCACTAGGGGCCTTCACACGTAACGGATCCGCTGCGAATTTGCAGTGAGATCCGGTGCGGCTCCCTGCCCTGTACACTCTATGGGCAGACAAACTCGCAGCGGGATGGACATCCCACTGCAAGTATGTCCGCAGCAAGCCCCGTTAACCCCCCCCCCCCTCGCCGCCTGAGCGTATATATGACCTTCTCCACGCTCCGGCTTGCTTCGGGGGTTCCTGGCAAGTCCAGCTCGGCCAATCAGTGTGCTGCCCGACGCAGTGCACTGATTGGCTGAGAGGGACGTGAAGACGCCGGGAGCCCTGAAGCAAGCCAGAGCGGGGGAGCAGGTGAAGTATACGCTCCGGCGGCGGGGGATTACCGGGGCGGGCTGCTGACACACTTACAGCGGGATATCCATCCCGCTGTGAGTTTGTCTGCCCATATAGTGTACAAGACTGGGATCCGCAGCGGAGAAATCCACTGCGGATCCGTTACGTGTGAAAGCATTCATAGGGAGAGATTTATTAAACATGCTGTAAAGTGAAACTGGCTCAGTTGCCCCTAGCAACCAATCAGATTCCACCTTTCATTCCTCACAGACTCTTCAGAAAATGAAAGGGGGAATCTGATTGGTTGCTAGGGGCAACTGAGCCAGTTTCACTTTACACCATGTTTGATAAGTCTCCACCATAGTTTTTATCATCTTATTCACTCATCTTATTCACCAGTGTGGGTTCAGTCATACATCAGAACGTTCCGGATTGAATGCGGCTGTAAATCATGACGTGATTAGGTCTTTGGTTTCAGATGTGAATTACATGGAGTATCGTGACGTCATTGGGGGGATACCTTTGTCCCAATGAAGAAGTGAGAGAGCCACGGTATGATATTACATAGAACTGTGGTGGAGAAACAAAACAGAGAACAGTGACTGGATGACATGGACGTCCAAGAGGGAATAGAAACTTAGCGACGCCAATCTCGAGTAATAGAGAATTGGAGACGCTCGCCTCCACAGAAGTGCACACATAGTACAGGCACTAGGACTTTCCCTTTAACATCTTGTACATTGTGTTCTACATTTTTTCTTTAACCCTTTGGCTTCATTGATTATGGGGATGGCCCGTGCTGGGAATTACCTTAATACATTGATCACTGGCTTTCCCTAGTAAATTATTCACACATATATCTATATGTCTGGACCTTGGTCTGAATGAGTTCTCCTGCTTGAGAATTTTCATCATGTCATAAAATGGTTGTGTGAAGAGAACCTTAAACCTTAAGAACCCCCCTCCTTGAGACTGAGGGCCCTATTCCACGGGACGATTATCGTTCGCATAATCGTTAACGATTAACGATACAAACGACCGCTATTCCGAAAGACCTGAAATCGTTTACCCATTTACATGGAACAATAATTGTTACTTATGATCGTTCTTCCGGTCGTCTTGTCGTCACTACTGCGAACGAATGAACAACGTCTTACTCAATGCGAACGTTTTGCAAATAAGCAACGATAAAAATAGGTCCAGGTCTTATTAAACGATCAACGATTTCTCATTCGGTCGTTAATCGTTGACTGCTATTCAACCGAATGATTATCGTTCAGGTTCGAACGATTTAACGATAATCTGAAAGATAATCGTCCGGTGGAATAGGGCCCTAATAATTCATTCCATACATGTCTTTACCTTTTCTGTTTGCTTCCCCCAGTTTCGAGCTGCTGATTTCTGCCGAAGACATAGAAAACTGTGTGAGCTTTTCTGTCTGTCTCCCCCTTCTCCCTACTGAGACGGCTCATGCAAACAAGTCCCTGAATGCAACTTAATGCTGGAAGGGATAATCACAAAGAAGCTGCAAAGTTGCAGATAAAGCCAGTCAGGGACTTGTTTACATCAGCCATCTTGAAAGGGAGGGAGGAGGAGGGGGAGACAGAGACAACAGCTCACACACAGATTTTTGTGTCTTTAGCAGAAAGTATAAGCTCAGAACTAGGGGAAGGAGACTGAAAAGAAAATGTATGGAATGAATTGTTAGTCTCCGGGACTTTTTAACCCCGAAAAATCTTCTCAGAAGTCAGGGGTCGTCTTAAACGCCGGGTATGATATTGAGAATGGAATTAACAGCAATGTTTCTATCTTTGCAGATGACACCAAGCTTTGTAGTACAGTACAGTCTATGGAGGATGTGCAGATGTTACAGGATGACTTAGACACACTGAGTGTTTGGGCGTCCACTTGGCAAATGAGGTTCAATGTGGATAAATGTAAAGTTATGTACCTGGGCAGTGTCGGACTGGAGTGCCTTGGCCCACCAGGGGAAATCATTCTTGGGGCCCACCCTTCTGCCACCGCACTTATCTATGGTAACATTAATAAGGGTACATTAACACGGCGTGATATGGGGCAGCATAGGGCTGCAAATGATTGCTAATCAGCAGGGCAGGAATATATAGGGATGTGCAGCCGACAGCAATGATCTTAGCCGCACAAAAGATCAAATCAGCCGACTATGGGGCATTTGCTTGCATGTCAGCCAATCTCTGGCACTTTTACATGGGCCGATCATCGGCTGAATAGACTTCCTAGGAGCACTTGTTACCGATTATTGGCCGGTGTAATCGCGCTATAAGACAATTTTCTTTGCATGATAACACTGTATGCTACCAATAACACCAGTATATAAAGAGCAAATATCCCCACACATATTACCGCTATACAGTAACTGACCAAATCCTGTATATCAAGACCGATATTACCAATAAACCAGTATAAAGGAGGGAAATAGTATCACCATACATATTACCGCTATACTGTTACTGACCAAATCCTGTATACTGAGACCAAAATTACCAGTACACAAGGGGGAAATATTACCGCCACACCACAACCATCACCACCATATTGTTACTGACCAAATCTGGTATACTAAGACCAATGAACACCGCACCAGATTACAAGTAACAAATAATACCCCCACATACTGACTAACACCACCACATACTGACTAACACCACAGCTGCTACTGAATAAAACCCTCTGAACAAAGATCAATATCCCCTCATACAGTCATATAGAGGTAGCCCCAGCTCTACACTATATACGTTACAGTGCACATAGATTTAGTGACTCACAGGGGACGTCTTCTCTGATCGGAGTTCTTCCCTTTTCATCTACTTCTCCATCTGTCCTGGGCCGTTATGAGAACTTCTCCGAGCCACGAATCCACAGAATCTGCCAGAGAAATATATTAGGCTCCTTACTCTGTCACCATCCTCATCTCTCTACAAACTGCACATCTGTATTGGCCTCTTTACACCTTCTCTCAGTGGTTAGCCCTGACTATTGTGTGTGTGTGTGTGTTCATATATATATATATATATATATATATATATATATATATATATATACACATATATATATATATATATATATATATATATATTGTGCACACACCTTGTAGATGGCCCAGTGTTCAGTCCTCCATATAGATGGCCCTGTGTCCCTGTGTGCCTCTACTATAGTAGAGATCCCCCTCTGTGTAATCCCTTTATAGTAGATGACAACCTCTGTGCATTCCCTATTATCAGGGGTAGGGAACCTTGGCTCTCCAGCTGTTGCAAAACTACAACTCCCTTCATGCCTGCAACAACTGCAACAGCTGGAGATCCAAGGTTCCCTATTCCTGCCCTATAGTATATGGCCCCCTCTGTGTAGTCCCCTTATAGATGACCCCTCTGTGTAGTCCACTAAAGTAGATGCCCCTCTCTGTGCATGCCCTATTGTATACACACCGCACCCAGTATAGTTACCCTTATACATTGTTGTCCCCCTCTGTGTAGTGCCCTTTATAGATGCCTCCTCAGTGTTGTCCTCCTTATAAATTGCCCCCATCCAGTGTCCCTTATAGATGGCTCCCTGTGTTATCCCCCTTATAACTGGCCCGCTTGTGTTATCCATCCCCCCATATAGATAGCCCCCTTATGTTGTCCATCCCTACCCCCCATATAGCCCCTTATGTTGTCTATTCCCCCGTATAGCCACCTTATGTTGTCCTTGCCCCATATAGCCCCCTTAAGTTTTCCTTCCCCTGTATACAGCCCCTTATGTTATCCTGCCCCTGTATATAGCCCCTTATGTTGTCCTCCCCCTGTATACAGCCCCTTATGTTGTCCTTCCCTGTATACAGCCCCCCTTATGTTGTCCTTCCCTGTATACAGCCCCCCTTATGTTGTCCTTCCCTGTATACAGCCCCCCTTATGTTGTCCTTCCCTGTATACAGCCCCCCTTATGTTGTCCTTCCCTGTATACAGCCCCCCTTATGTTGTCCTTCCCTGTATACAGCCCCCCTTATGTTGTCCTTCCCTGTATACAGCCCCCCTTATGTTGTCCTTCCCTGTATACAGCCCCCCTTATGTTGTCCTTCCCTGTATACAGCCCCCCTTATGTTGTCCTTCCCTGTATACAGCCCCCCTTATGTTGTCCTTCCCTGTATACAGCCCCCCTTCTGTTGTCCTTCCCTGTATACAGCCCCCCTTCTGTTGTCCTTCCCTGTATACAGCCCCCCTTCTGTTGTCCTTCCCTGAATACATACCCCCTTGTTGTCCTTCCCCTGTATACATACCCCCTTTTGTCCTGCCCCTGTATATACCCCCTTATGTTGTTCTCCCCCTGTATACAGCCCCTTATGTTGTCCTCCCCCTGTATACAGCCCCCCTTATGTTGTCCTGCCCCTGTATATACCTCCTTATGTTGTCCTCCCCCTGTATACAGCCCCTTATGTTGTCCTCCCCCTGTATATAGCCCCTTATGTTGTCCTCCCCCTGTATACAGCCCCCCTTATGTTGTCCTCCCCCTGTATACAGCCCCCCTATGTTGTTCTCCCCCTGTATACAGCCCCCCTTATGTTGTCCTCCCCCTGTATACAGCCCCCCTTATGTTGTTCTCCCCCTGTATACAGCCCCCTTATGTTGTCCTCCCCCTGTATACAGCCCCCCTATGTTGTCCTCCCCTGTATACAGCCCCCCTTATGTTGTTCTCCCCCTGTATACAGCCCCCCTATGTTGTCCTCCCCCCTGTATACAGCCCCCCCTTATCTTGCCCCCTCTGATAAAAAATAAAAAAAAACACAATACAACTCACCTAACCACACGCTCCCCCGTCGGTCGCCGGTGTCCTCTTCTCTGACAGCAGCTCCGATGTTAAGTCCTGCCGGCGCCATCACTGACCTCAGTGTGCGCCGCTGTGGCTGGGACTTCCGGTATTCGCTTCATGAACCGGAAGTCCTAGCCGCCGCGGCGCACACTGAGGTCAGTGATGACGCTGCTGGGACTTCACAACGGAGCTTGCGACACTCTTGTGATCGCAAGCAAATCTCTGCTTGCGGTCACAAGAGTGATTGACAGGGCGGGAAGCCGTAGGCTTCCCGCCCTGTCAATCACAACACTGCTTACATTTAACTGGAAGCGATTGTTGCGATCGCTTCCAGTTAAAAAGGGAGGTGCGGCCCCCGGCCCCCCTAGGAGCGGGGGGGCCCACTCCAGCTCGGGGCCCACCGGGGGTTTCCCCGGCCCCCCGGTGGCCCAGTCCGAGCCTGTACCTGGGTACTAATAACCCACATGCATCATATGTCCTGGGGGGAGTTACTCTGGGAGAGTCACTGATAGAGAAGGATCTGGGTGTACTTGTAGATAATAGACTACAGAACAGCACACAATGTCAGTCAGCTGCTTCTAAGGCCAGCAGGATATTGTCATGCATTAAAACAGGCATGGACTCACGGGACAGGGATATAATATTACCGCTTTATAAAGCCTTGGTGCGGCCCCATCTGGAGTATGCCGTCCAGTTTTGGAACCCGATTCATAAAAAGGACGTTCTAGAGCTGGAGAGGGTACAAAGACGGGCAACTAAACTAATAAGGGGAATAGAGCATCTTAGTTATGAGGAGAGATTAAAAGAATTACATTTGTTTAGTCTGGAGAAGAGACATTTAAGGGGAGATATGATTAACTTATTTAAATATATAAATGGCCCCTTCAAGAAATATGGGGAAAAGATGTTCCAGGTAAAACCCCCTCAAACGACAAGAGGGCACTGCCTCCGCCTGGAGAGACAAGGGGGCACTGCCTCCACCCGGAGAGACAAGGGGGCACTGCCTCCGCCCGGAGAGACAAGGGGGCACTGCCTCCACCCGGAGAGACAAGGGGGCACTGCCTCCGCCCGGAGAGACAAGGGGGGCATTGCCTCCACCTGGAGAAAAAAAGGTTCAATCTCTGGAGGCAACAAGCCTTCTTTACCATGAGAACTGTGAATCTGTGGAACAGTCTACCACAGGATCTGGTCACAGCAACAACAGTAGAGGGCTTCAAAACAGGGCTACACAAGTTCTTAGAGCAAAATAATATAAATGCATATGTATAGAACCTATCACCCCTCCCCCTTCCCTACATCCATCCCCTCCTTGGTTGAACTTGATGGACATGTGTCTTTTTTCGACCGTATTAACTATGTAACTATGTATGGTCGCCACATACAATGGGGGGGCTCAGGCATGGCTGCATAACCACTGTATGTGGCAACCGCTACAAAAACAAACAAACAGTTAACTCAAGTTTGACCCGTTCCCAGCAACTGCGCATCTCCTGTCCCGTTTCACTGTCTGTGCCGGAAATCCCGGAGGCTCTCACAGGCAGCCAAGTGTCTCATTGGAGAAGCTCGGAGACGCTCGGCTGCCCGGAAAGCTTCGGGAAAAAGTCCCCGAAGCCTCTGTGATTCTCCCGAAGCTCTCCCGGCAGCCGAGCGTCTCCGAGCTTCTCCGATAAGACGGTCGGCTGCCCGGGAGAGCTTCGGGGACCTTCAGTGCAGACAGTGTACATCACACTCCCTGCGCCGGGAACGGGACAGGAAACGCGCGGATGCCGGGAATGATAGATGGTATATGACCACCCCTGCTGTTCTGATTACTGTAGATACAGATACTCAATGAGTACTATGTATACAGTTTAGCAAGCAACAATAATTCCACTTACTTCCATTGCAGTAATGAGATGGTCTCTCCAGAGATGTATATCACCAGATATTTTCAGGGTGGAATCATTGTTAAAATGCCCCCCTCCCATAGGTCTTAAATTGGGGTATAATATGTAAAATAAATGAAAATATAAGGAAGGGCAAAGTAAAATAACAGATAAATAAAATAAAATAAAGATACTATTAGACTACATCTTATAGCCCCGCCCCCGAGGACCCATGACAATATATCTGAAAAGAACTGTAATGGAAAGATAATAATAATAATAATATTCATGCAGTGTCCCAGAACAGCCCTTCTCATGCTCATACTTTTATTATAACCAGTTCTGTTCTGGAAAGCTATGGTCCACTGCAAACTGCGTGTATTGTGTTACCCTTCTCAGTATTCAGGTCTGCTATTCCATTCATTTATTGCATGTATATTCAGGTATCAGTGTCTAATGGTATTGTGTCGCCTCCTAGTGTTCAAGTATGGTACTTCTCATGTATATTTCTCTGTATATACCTAATGGTGTGATGATGCAATGGCTGGATGTCCCGTGACTGTGCCCTGCTTCCATGGTAACACCAATGGTCATCAAGCTTTTGGCTGGGGTTACCATGTGACTTCCTGTGCTACCTGAGTCTTGTTCTCCACCTTCAGGAGACAAGTTCGGAGTCTATTCCCTACCACAAAGGGGATAGGTTGTGTGTTTGTCCTCTCTCCCTGCTAAGAGAGAGGCCTGCGTGTGCTCTGCTGCCCCAGTCCACTGGCTGTGTTCCTGTCTCAAGTCTCAAGATTCTCATCTGGGTGTCGATTCTTCAGTCATTCTTCAGTTCCTCTCATCATCATCTTCTCTAATCATCAACAGCAAGTATTTCATTCAAGTCTCATTCCACTCAGCATCTCAACTTCAGTTTCACTACTACTCCCATCATTCAGCACGCTACTCTCACAGCCTATTGCAGCATCACCCATTATTCTGCTTTATTCAAGTTTGCCTTATTCTCGGTTGCATCCGGAGAGACTGTTGCTACTAGTTACCACCGTTACAATAAATATACAACTACCGTTGTTTCTGAACCTTGGCATTGGTGTGATAATTGGTGCCCTGACTAAGGACAACGAAGAATCGCATGCCCAGTATTCCCGCAGGGTCAGGAGCCCGGTTTCCAGCTGTATCACCCTCGTGCCTACACCGTGACCACATTATCCTACAGCTGCCCCGGTTCCTGCCTGTTAGCACCATCTATACTGCGGAATGGCCCCTAGGGGCCAGGGCATAGCATTTTTATGTATAGCGCAAACAGATTACGCAGCGGTGGTAGTGGTATTTTTTGCTATTAAAAAACAGAAAATCACCTAGATTGAATATGATTGTATCTGCAATAAAGAAGGGAACAAGTGAAGTGAAGAAAATACTTTATTTACACAGGGAAAAACCTGTTATTTAACCGAAAACTCTTACGTTCTCATCAATAAACCACCGTATACCTCTAGGTAAACTAGAGATGAACCCTTTGGTCAGTCTAGACCATGCTTCTCATAACAGCGACCCTCCAGCTGTTGCAAAACTACATTTCCCATCATGTCTGGACAGCCAAATCCAAAGCTTTAGCTGTCCAGGCATGATGGAAGTTGTGGTTTCGCAACAGCTGGAGGGCCGCAGTTTGGACACCCATAGCCTAGACCCTTGTGCAGCCCTTCTCCCTACTGCCTGATCTGATGTTGACCTTTGGAGTCAGTTCTGATTGGTGGAGCAGGGACTTGTATTTCCTGCTCCACCAATCAGGGCACTGCTGCTTTGCACTGACAGTCAAAGCTTAAAGAGGCAATACAACGGCTGAGCTTTGGCTGAACATAGAGACTGAACAATTCTCTATACTGCCTGTCATAGTGCCTGGCCTGCTCATAGACGCAAGTCACGAGAGAAGCGAAGTTTATATTACATACACCAGAATTTAATCAGTGAAAGTTTCCATAACTTCCTTAAGATTCTGCAAACAAAACTGATAATATCACAATTAGTCACAGTCAGCATGAAGCAGTGACGGTGCTAGGCACTGCTGGGGTATATCTGGATTAGTATGTGTGTGTACTTTTATGGGTTTCTATTGACTTCTGCTTTAGCTGTACTCATCATTATGATGAATTATTCCTTAGAAATACAAAATGTACATCCAAACTTTTTGACACTTCCTAAGTATTTATGGTGGGGATATCCTGCGTTTAGAATACTAAGGTTAGGTTAGGTTATATATTTACACATTGGATACCCCTTAGAAAATCTAAATAACCATTGTGAATTTCCCTTAGAACCAGAATACAGTGTCAGTTCTGTGTGTTTGGGGGTCTACAGATGTCAATTTTGGGTTACCTTATCTTACGTGGACAATCGTCTCTGCATGATGACTGGTAGCTGATCAGTGCTGATCTGGTGGGGAAAGCGACCACTATAGAAGAAACTTGGTATAACATGGCACTTGTTTTATACAGGACCCCTATAAACCTGGAGGATCCCAAATTTAGGACCCACTTTATGATGTCCATCTACCGTAATAGGGGTTGTTCTAATGCATGCATTTGGTCCATGAATACTCAAGCCGTAAAGTTTTCAGCAAACTAAAGAAGCCACGTTGACCTCATTGCATAGTCAGGTAGAGCTCTGTAAGTTTTAGAGTGGATGTGACTTATTCAAGTAAATGGGGCTGTAATACCAAGCACTGTAAATTGAGTTGAACATTGACTTATAGGGCCACTTAATATGGCGGTTTTGGTGGTTTCTTTACCGTAGCCACCCCTTGCCCGGGTCCTTCCCAGAGGGCTATCTGGCTAGTTTCTGCATTCTTGTATTTCCCAGAGAGCAATGCACCTAGGATTTCACTGCATTGAGTGCTTTAACCAGCAGCCGGCAGTGTTATCTTTGGCTGGTCTCCCTGAGATCAGTGATCTGTTTGGCTCTACTAGGCATTGCTCCCACCTAGCTAAAATCCTGCTCCACACTGATGAGGGGCAACACCCCGAAACAGCTGTCTGTGGGTGGATAGATACCTGGCTTTGTTTTTTCCCCTTGTCATGTCCTTGGGCTCCTAAATTGAGTTGGACATTGACTGAAAGGGCCACTTTACATGGTGGTTTCCTTACAGGAGCAACCCCTTGGCTGGGCCCTTCCCAGAGAGCCACAAGAAGACACAGAAGGAGCACGGATAGGTGAGAATAACTTTTTTTTTAGATGTGTGGCTGCTCTTCCCCAACCTGTCCGAACTTTGCGAAAAGTTTGGTTTGGTAGCGAACCGAACTTTCTGCAAACTTAGGAATAAATCTGGGTTCGGGCGGCTCAGTTCGCTCATCTCTACGTATCAGTACTGTAGTCCCAGAAAACCCTTCAAATAATACCATATTTTGTAGTTTTTTTCTCAGGCTCAAAAATATAGATTTCTATTGAAACCTAAGTAAAAGGAGAAAAAACTACTTTTTTTTTCCCCCTCTGGAGTAAGTATTTTTTTTACATTTTTGAATGAAAAAGCTTTTTAGTGCATTAACTTCCTCCTATAAATTTCTACTTTACCTATGGTCACACGGTATTCCTTTCATGTGAGACGCATCTCAACAATGGTCATAACCACAAGAGAATAGAAAGGAATTGTGCAATCTCACTTCTCTTTTTCCTACTACATTACAAAAAAAAAAAACTCTTATGTTGTGCAGATCCACAGTATCAACCTGAAAGAGGAAGGTGGAAAAAATGAACCTGTCTCCATCTATTCACCGCAACAAAATATTCAAACATATCAGGTGTACAGTATATATGTCATCACTTGGGTAAGCCAAGATTTTGGTGTGAACTGTCCCTTGCAGTCTGTATTTCTGGTTGTGCCTGGTCATTTAGGACCTGCATGTGTGTGTGTGTGGGGGGGGGGGGGGGGGGCGGTGGTGCTAGCCCAAGGGCCCACTTGTCCTGTCTCTTTGTTCACTGGGTCCCTGACATATACGTAGATTATGTGCTTATCTGTGTTTGTTCCATTCCTCATGAGGCCCAATATAAATGCTGAAAATACTGTATGTACATAGTCATGCATTAACGCATGACTTTAATTTTTACTGCTGTAAAATAAATTATGCAATAAGTTTTGCAAATTTTGCAGGTGCAAAAAAATTGCCCCGTTTTTTGGGTTAGTATTTCAGCCATTTTTGCATGATAAACAGGTGCTTTTTTAAAGCTACAAATATAGCCCCCACCCCCACCGCACACACACATACACTACAATAGTCTATTTAAAAAGAAGCCTAGTCATGGGAACAGGTTTGGGTGAGTTGCAGGATTTTATTTCTTTTTTTAATAATTTCTGGCATAAAGGTGGCAATTTTAAATGTGGAGTATAGAAAATTCCTAACTACAATTTGAGGGCACATCAAAGAACAATGAAGAGGTGAGTGTACAAAAGGTGGGCAGATATCCTTTGGGACTGGTGGACAACTATTATGTGAGGGTGCAAAATTAGGTTTTTACTATTTTATCAAAGATGTCCGTACTCCTTTATGGGGACTCAAAGGGAGGTGAAAGCAGATGCACCTGGGCCTAAATAACTGAGGGGGCTCAAAATCATCTACCCTATACAAAGACATCCATATTCTAATGGGATAGGCAGTGTTGGGAGCTTCTTATAGAATTTCCCCTGGGGCCCAGGAGCATAAAGTAATGTTCTGTGTCAGTATAATGATGTCATTTTGTGTTGTTTTAACCATTCTTTTCACTAGAATATAGAAAGTGATAGTAAGATGAAAGAGCAAATTCTTTAATTACAGATCTGACCACACACTATTTTATTGTTCACTGGGAAAAAAAAAAAACTAAATAAATATTTTTAGCATTAAAATTTAAAATGAGAGGACACAGCAGGGTGATCGCACCCTAGAAAACTGTGGGGTACGGATCCCTTTAAAAACTTTGGCAGCGGATTGTCCAGACAGATGTTTCCAGAGGCTCATCATGAGGATGGGTTTGGGCGAGTATCAAGGTTATATTTTAATTTATTTACTGGCATAATGTGGCACTAATAATGTAGAGGGTAGGGTGTAGAAAATACCTAACTACTACTTGAGGGCACTAAAAGAACAACAAATAAGTAAGATGGACAAATTCTCGATGGGGTATGAACCTGGATTACTATTATGTGAGGATGTAAAAGGAGGACAGTAATGCTTTATGGGGGCTCATAGAGATCCTTACTACTTTATGGGGGCTAAAAGGGGGGCATTACTGCTGTATAGGGGCTTAAAGAGGGAAATTACTATTGTATTGTGGCTCAGAAGGGGACATGACTATTGTATGAAGGTACAAAGGAGGCTATTACTACTGTTTTGGGGAAAAGGGGGCATTACTACTGTATGGAGGCACAAAAAAGAACATTACTACTCGACGACAACTCTGTAAAGGTGCAAAATAAAGGAATTACTATTTTATAGGGGCTCAAAGAGGTCCTTACTACTGTATGGGGGCTCAAGGGAAGGCATTACTGTACTGCTATATGGGGTCTTAAAATGGACATTACTATTGTATAGGGGGACAAGGGAGGCATTATTGTGGAGGGATGACAAAAGGTGGCATTGTTTTTGTGTGTGTAGGGTAGGAGTTGGGCACAAAATTGTACTATATATGGCGGAGACTTTTAAAAAACTAACAATCTAATCTCCCTAGGATCATTTTTCTAAGAAGCCTCTCATCAGGCACTGACAGCAGGAATATACAGTAACAAATGTACCAACTATGACCATAGATAGGGGATAACAAGCTGAGATGGGAATACCCCTTAAAGATGAAAGTATCCCTCTGGGAAGTACCCAGCCAAGGGGCAGCTCCTGTTAGGAAACCACCAAAACCACCATATTAAGTGTCCCTATAAGTCAATGTAATGACAAGGGTAAACCAAGGCTAGATTACCATCCACATACAGCTGTTTCGGGGTGTTGCCCCTCATCAGTGTGGAGCAGGATTCTGGCTAGGTGGGAGCAATGCCTAGTAGAGCCATAAGAGAAACAGATTGCTGAACTCAGGGAGACCAGCCAAACGACAACACTGCCGGCTGCTAGTGAAAGCTCTCAATGCAGTGAAGTCCTAGGTGCATTGCCCCTTGGAAAACATGAATATGCAAAAGAGGAGCCCGTGGAGCAATCTTTTTCTCTTATGGCTCTACTAGGCATTGCTCCCACCTAGCCAGAATCCTGCTCCACACTGATGAGGGGCAACACCCCGAAACAGCTGTATGTGGATGGTAATCTAGCCTTGGTTTATCCCTTGTCATTACACTGACTTATAGGGCCACATAATATGGTGGTTTTGGTGGTTTCCTAACAGGAGCTGCCCCTTGGCTGGGTCCTTACCGGAGGGATATCTGGCTAGTCCTGTGTTTTGAGACTCTTCAATGAGGCTCCACGGGCTCCTCTTTTGCATATTCATGTTTCCCAGGGGGCAATGCACCTAGGACTTCACTGTATTGAGCGCTTTCACTAGCAGCTATGTTGTCATTTGGCTGGTCTCCCTGAGTTCAGCAATCTGTTTCTCTTATATCTAAGTGGTTAGACAGAGATAGGGCCTCTCTCTGTTAACCCTATCAGCCTTCCTGTCACATGACCATGGGTTGCAGATAGGATGTCACATTCATATGACTATTACTCCCTAATATCAAATAGACATTTGATATTGCTGTATTCATACTCACCCACAGAATAAAGTCAGTGTGCCATTTATATCACATGGTGAATGCTGTAAAATTAAAACTAAAAAGTAAAACCGGAAAAATTTCTGTTTTTTTCCATTCCTCCTGAAATAATTTTTTTCCAATACTTTATATGTACTCTTAAAAGAGTGCCATTAAAGGGACCTGGCAGGAGTGTTAATCTGCCTGTGCAACCGGTGGCAGGAAACAGAAAATGCTGCATTTATTCTATGAGTCAATATGGTTTCAGCTATACCAGGTATAGATATTTTTTTTTTTTTACTACAAGAAAATTAAAAACGGAAAGTGTACCCTCAAAAAAAAAAAAAAAATTCTCTCCCCATGCACTCATTTCTCCTAGTTATATCAAGCAATTTGTCAGTGATAAGTGATCAGAACACCGGGGAGCATGGAGAGGTAACGTATATACTTATATTATAACGAATATTATTTACTATATACAGCAAAGGCTGCACGGACATCGCTAACAATATATATAGAGATTGGTAAGGCAGACAAAAATTTGTTTTGTGAGTTTCGCAAATTTTGGGTCAAACTCATTAAGATTCGCATATCGAATCTTAACGAATTTCATTAAAACAGACAAAACTATAGTAGCTACAATACTGGGACTATTACAGAAGGGAGAATTTGTTAATGCATGTGTAGTATACCAGAGCCCAATGGGCTGAAGATGGCACCTGTCCACAAGTGGTTTATTGTATATTCTATAAGGTAACATATTCCTATGTAAATTGTTATATGTATTTCTCTGTACCAGTGTAACTGGCAGGCAGAGAATGGGTTAAATGTTTTACAAAACACACTACACAAACTGTTAGAAAACAGTGACACCTACTGTCCTTAGTGGGAACTGCTTTAGGTAGTGTAAGAAGCCCCTAGAACTTGACAGAAAGTGGGAGGAGCAGGTTCCTCACAAAACCTAGCTGTGACAGGAAGTAGTGTTCAGTCAGTGTTGAGCTGAGTGCTCAGTGAGTACAGTCACTGTATAGTGCAGCTAGTGGCTGTAAGCAGGCCGGGGAAGGCGATAAAGGAGGTGGAGGAGAAACTGAACAAAAGGAGAAGTGAAGTTGAGAGTGAGAGAGAGACACAAAGGGGGAGATTTATCAAACATGGTGTAAAGTGAAACTGGCTCAGTTGCCCCTAGCAACCAATCAGATTCCACCTTTTATTTCCCAAAGAGTCTGTGAGGAATGAAAGGTGGAATCTGATTGGTTGCTAGGGGCAACTGAGCCAGTTTCACTTTACACCATGTTTGATAAATCTCCCCCAAAGTACTTCTCTACTGTTAGGATTCCCACTAAGGAAAGGAACCCTAAGCAAAAGGACTTGAGTATACTGAGTAGCAGAGTTAACTTAACTCTGAATTCGGTGGAGGGGGGGGGGGGAGAGAGATTTATTAGGACCCCTGGATACCTCTAGGACCTGAAAGTTGTGGCCTAAGGCCCGGCTTAGTAACTTAAAGCAGAAAGCTCCCTAGCTGACTGGGAGGGAAACAGACTAAAGTACCATTGGGGGAGAGGTCCACAGGATTACAGGGCCCACCAGCATCTCACAAAGGTCCACACCACGACCACCTTACACACAGGTGCAGCAGGGCCGCTTTAACCAGAGGGCACATGGTGCACGTGCATCGGGCCCACTAGTTAAAGGGGCCCACCCTGAGCAGGGCCGGCCTTTGCTCTGTGCGACCATTGCGGTCGCACAGGGCTCCGGCCACCAGCCTGCCAGGGGGGCGCCATCGGGATGGGTATGTTACCCATCCATGGCGCCCCCTGCAGGGCCCCCCCGCCTGCTGCTGCGCTCTGTACTGTTACGAGCGCTCATAGGTACAGGCAGCAGCAGCGGCACTGACAGGTCGGTGCTTTACCTGCGGTCAAAAGAGGCCGCTTTCCCGCAGTGGTATCGGCGCTGAGTGACGTCACTCAGCGCCGACACTGCGAGAGGGGAGAGCGGCCTCTTGTGACCGCAGGTAAAGCACTGCCTGCGGCCATAAGAGTGAGGTGAAGAGAAGAGGAACGTGCGGACCCAGGTGAGTATAAAGTGTTTTTTTTAATTGCTATATGGGAGTGGGGAGCACAAAGGGGGGCTATATAATGGGGGGCAGCACACAGCGGGGGTCTATACTACTAGTGGTGCCTCAGGAGGGGCCTATATACTACTGGGGGGGGAGGCACACAGGGGGTATATATAACTGGGGGGGCACACAGGGGGTATATATAACTGGGGGGAGCGCACAGTGGGGTATATATACCAGGGGGAGCACACGGGGGTATATATAACTCGGGGAGGGCACAGTGGGGCTATATACTACTGGGGGGTGCACAGTGGGGTATATATAACTGGGGGAGTGTACAGGGGGATATATATAACTGGGGGAGCGCACAGGGGGATATATATAACTGGGGGAGCGCACAGGGGGTATATATATATAACTGGGGGAGCGCACAGTGGGTATATATATAACTGGGGGAGCGCACGGGGGGTATATATAACGGGGAGCACAAGGGGGGTAAATATAACTGGGGGAGTGCACAGGGGGGTATATATATAACAGGGAGCACAGAGGGGGGCTATATACTACTGGGGGGTGCACAGGGGGGTATATATAACTGGGGGGGGCGCACAGGGGGTATATATATAACTGGGGGAGCGCACAGGGGGGTATATATAACTGGGGGAGTGCAGAGGGGGGCTATACACAACTGGGGCGCACAGGGGATATATATATACACAACTGGGCGGTGCACGGGGGGTATATATAACTGGGGGGCGCACAGGGGTATATATAACTGGGGGCGCACAGGGGGTATATATAACTGGTATATATAACGGGGAGTGCACATGGGGGCTATATACTACTCGGGGGCGCACAGGGGATATATATAACTGGGAAAGCGTACTGGGGGGAGCACAGGGGATATATATACTACTGTGGGGTGCACAGGGGGACTATATACTACTGGGGGGGAGCACAGGGGATATATATACTACTGGAGGGTGCACAGGGGGGTATATATGCTACTGAGGAATGCACAGGGGGACTATATACTACTGGGGGAGCACAGGGGATATACATACTACTGTGGGTGCACAGGGGAAGTATATACTACTGGGGGAGCACAGGGGATATATATACTACTGGGGGCTGCATGGGGGGTATATATACTACTGGGGGATGCACGGGGGGGTATATATAACTGGGGGAGCACAGAGGGGGCTATATACTACTGGGGGCAGCACCTAGTGGTCTATAGTACTGGGCGAAGCACACAAGGGGTCTATATACTAGGGGCAGCACAATGGGGTCTATATACTACTGGGGGGTGCACAGGGGGTATATATACTACTGGGAGCAGCACCTATTGGTCTATAGTACTGGGGGCAGCACACAGGTGTCTATATACTACTGGGGGCAGCACACAGCTGTGGGGGAGCACAGAGGGGTGTAACTACTATATAGGGGTACATAGGGGGGTAACTACTGTATAGGGGTACATAGTGGGGTAACTACTGTATAGGGGTACAGGGGACCTTACTACTGTATGTGTTGGAGCCTAAAATGTTTCTCTGGCAGATTCTGGAGAGAAGATTCACAGCCAGGAGAAGACTTCATGGTGGCCCGGGCTGGATGGAGTGACAGAGAAAAGGTGAAAGACTCTGATGAGAGAAGACGCCCCCTGTGAGTAAATGGATGTAACTGTTATAGGGCTGTAGTGATAGTGGTCATGGTGTGGCGGTATTATGTAATGGTATCATTGGTGATATCGTTATAAGGTAACTACCGTATGTATTGGGGCTCTTAATACAGTGTGGGGACATTTTCAGGGGATCATACTGTGTGTTAAGGTTGGGGGGGGCCCACTCTTGAGGCCTGTGCACTGGGCCCACCAATGTATTAAAACGGCCCTGAGGTGCAGCCCACAGAAGAGAGGGAGAATACAAGGAAGCACCAGAGAGTAACCTGTACCTGTGGAAGCCCTTGTGCCCACCTGAGACCGTGACAAATGAGTCAGTAAGGCTGCGGTGCACCACAAGACCCAGCCATCCTGCAGGTAACAGCACACTCTCACTCTGCAGCCCTCAGTGTATTCCCTCAGTGTATTCCCTCACTTAGGAGCTCATCGAAACACACAGGAGAGGCATAACCACCTACAAGCCAAAAACTACAACCACCATCATCCTCTCCTCATCCCCTCACTCTCTTCCACACCCCGGCTTGCTGCATATGTTGTCGTACAAGTGTCAAAAATCGGAAAATCATAAGTGAAAAAACAGACAATCAGCCAGTCAATCATCCAATTTTTGCCATGGACAGCAGTGGACCTTGGGGGATCAGCGGCGTAATATGATTTTTTTTCCCAGGACAGGAGTCAAGTGCGAGCACTGATTATTTAAGGCGCCCACTCAGTTCAGTAATGAAACCCAACTTGTATAAACACAGTAGGAGTGAAGTGCGAGCACTGATTATTTAAGGCGCCCACTCAGTTCAGTAATGAAACCCAACTTGTATAACACAGTAGGAGTGGAGTGCGAGCACTGATTATGTAAGGTGCACAATCAGTTCAGTAATGAAACCCAACTTGTATAACACAGTAGGAGTGGAGTGCGAGCACTGATTATGTAAGGTGCACACTCAGTTCAGTAATGAAACCAAATTTCTTTAACACAGTAGGAGTGGATTGCAACCACTGGTTATGTAAGGTACATTCTCAATTCACTGATTCCAGTAAATTGGTATAACTCAATAGGGGTTTATAGTGCCCAGTAAGTGAATGCCATGGACTGTGTCTTCACTGGTTCCAGTGAATTTCTATAGGCACCCAGTTACTTGGTAAACTGGAAACTTGGTTGGTAGCTACAACAAAAAATCCCCCACAATCAGCCCTCCTATCCTCTCCTCTCTCCCCTATATCGCTCTTAGTCTCTCCCTGCACTGCTCTAACTGCCCGCTGCCATCCTGCTCTCTCCTCTACACACAGCCGACTGGCCACCTCCGTTGCCGAACCTCCTTATATAGAGGGGGAGGAGGGGGTACTGACATCACAGAGGGGACTGCAACTGATTGGATGGGCGATAAAGATTATGTTTAAGTACTTTCTCCTGCCCAGTGATGCTCCAGACACCATTTTGTTTTTTTTGCAAATTTCCTTAACAAATGGGCAGGAATTTGCTTCGCAGAGTGAAGCGAATTGACGGACCCATTCTCAGCGAATTTTTGTTCATCTCTCTCTCTCTCTCTCTCTCTCTCTCTCTCTCTCTATATATATATATATATATATATATACATAAAGCCCTTGCTGCATGATTATCAAGCCATAAAATAGGCTCAGTAAACGAGCACTGATCTAGCAGTTAGGTTACATTAGTGATCGGGTAATACATAATTTGGCCCTAAGAACAATAAATCTCTTTATAATAAAAACCTGATATATTAAATGATCAGTCATTTTCTAATAGTGCTTTCGCTTTTACTGTTCTTACTTGAAAATTTCTAGTCTAGTATTATTAGGATAATATCCCCGATCTGGCCGCTGCATCCTTAGGTGTCACTTGGTGCAACAAAACAGCAACCACTGAGCTCAGGGAGATCAGTAAAAAAAATCCAATGAAGTACTCACTCAAGAGTCTCCATTGTTACATTGCCCCACTGTCCCTTGGTTTCCCTTTCCTTACATCTTATGTCTCAACTAAATGTTACAATGAACCACAGTATTAGACCGCATGTGATAGTAGGATTTGCCAATTAACACGACAGTTCCTTATTCTGCAGTTATGGTCAATGAACAGACGTCAGTGGACTTTTGTTGTTGTTGGGTAGGTTTATGTTGGTTTTATACAGATACTCACAATAGAGAATAGAAAGACAATGACCATGTGTACACAGAGCCCCGTGCTCCCCTGCAACAGGTGACCCAGAGTGATGACTTGTCGTCTGCTTGGATGTGTACTGTCTCTAGTAAGGTACTGATTTCCTATCACAGTGATAATAATTAATTATTCCATTGCTGTTTTGTGATGAGGAATTGTACATGTAAGACATACCATGTTTGCAGTGTCCAGTCATATAGTTGACTGACCTACATGATCAACCAATGACCCTACCATGCACACTGATTGAGAGGGGAGTCCGACCACTGAGAAAAAAACCCCTTGGTGTCTGATTGCGGGAGAGGTCCGACCGCTGGGACCCAAGTACAATGGACGTCTGACCACTGGGATCGGGGTACAATGGTGTGGTGGTAGAGTATAATAGGAAATTGGTGATTGTGGGGCAGTCCGACCACTGGGGCATGAGAACAATGGTGTTTAACTTTTTTTGTGTTGTGATTTTATGGTAATTCCATAAAGTAATAATTTTTTTCAGATTCCATTTGTACTAGTTATTGGTTTTGTACTATTGGGGCTTTAGCCTATTATAGGAGAGTAATGGGGGGGGGGGGAAGGGGGAGTCTATCCATTGGGACCTGAGTACACTGAAACGGTGGTAAAGTAGAATACGGGACAAGTGTCTGA